>NC_043007.1:74820088-74842588 GCF_006345805.1 Octopus sinensis | reverse complement strand
CTTGCTGACAACATCCATGTACATAGTATGCATGGCTCTCACAAATTATTCATCTAAACCTGGTTCTCTCAACATCAATTACAAAGTATAATATCTTGTCAAAGACTTCTGGTTTAACGAATATGAGTGGAAGTGGGTTGCTCTGTGCTCACAAGAAAGAGAGCATCAATATTACTGTCTTCTGGAACAAATCCAAATTTTATCTCATCTCTCTTAATTTTCTTCCTAATTAGTTACAACTTTTCTTTTATTACCATAATTTGATACATCAATTTGATACCTAAGTAGTGAATTCTTCCAGAGTGTCTCCTGTACCATTATGACAACTGATGATGATATACATATGCCAGTCTCTAGATATGACCCCTTTTTCTACTCTCTGACAATAACTAAACAAGCGAAAAAGTTGCATTCTTACATCACAAGATATTCTTATTATTGCAGTAACCATCCTTGATGATCAGGCTGGTTTCTCTTAATAGTCTTTTTAATTACTTAGTTGTCAGTATTATTAGCTATTGGCTCTAATGTGGCTAATTCTCATCTTTCTTCCATTCAGTCTTCTACTTCAACAACCTCTCTCACACAAGTGCTCTTACAACTCTTTCTTTTCACTATCAGTAAGGGTGAGATTGCTACTGTTTTTAGATACAGTTTTCAGTAGTAACAAAACCTGATTCAGAGTCAACACAATATATGAGAAATTAATAAATCATTATTACTATCATTGCAGTGTTAGAAGCTCTCCATATATATATGTGCATTTGTAGTGTGTCTGTGTGTGTTGTGTAAGAGTGTGTACATCAGACACGTAGAGAAAAAGCTGACCATTTGTTTCAACTTAGTAGCCTCACCAGTCTAATGAAGAGTACCAACTGAAACTTCAAAGTAACTATCAATATTGTCCTTTTAAAACAAAAACAAATATGATACTCCATGAAAATATTTACCTACAAAGATATATATGTGTATATATATATATATATTTATAATATATATATATATATATATATAATATATATATATATATTTATAATAGGATTAGCTCGTATACGAGTAGGTATATATTTGTAAAAAATATAGTTTCAGGAACTAAATTAAAAATTGTATAATACAGCAGCATTTTCGAACTTCATTTTTTACAAATATATATATATATATATATAATATATATATATATATATATATATACATACATAAATATGTGAGTGTGTGTGTGTATATGTGCATATAAGAAGGGATGACCACTAAGTGGACATCCAATAGGCTAGAAGAAGATCACTTACAATCTAACCACAAAGAAAACAATGTTCTCCAGAGAAATTCAGCAAGTACCAGAACATAAGCGGGTAAGACACATGAAAATATACAAAATAAAGAATTAATCGTAGACCGATTTTGTCATTAACGATTTTACGTTCTAATTCAATATAATTTGCAGAACTATATACTGATTGTCCTCATAAAATTAGACGTGTGTACAGTTCTACAGATTATATTGGGGTTATTTTCAAATGTCTCAATTCTGGCACGTTAAATCCCAATATATATATATATTTTTTATATATGCTAGGTTACTGGTTTAAAATTGATGTTAATTAAATTAATATTCAATTTATCACCCTCATTATTTAAATTTATACACACACACACATATATATATACATACCTATTATATTACATTACATTTTAATGGAAACCTTACGCTTGAAACAAGCATCTTGAATTTCTCAATGCTCATCATGAAAATTGTGTCTCCCTAACATGCCAAAATAGTAACATGTACGGGATTATACACTAAATTCCATGCTTTAAATTAGTTATTTTTAATGAACTGGAAATAATTTATTTTGTATATTTGATAATAACAATATATGTATATATATGAATATTGTATGCATGTGTGTACATATATATTTGCATGTGCATGCACACACAGACACGCACACATGTGTATATATACATATATGTATAATATATATATATGTCTGTAAATGTACACACATATATAAATATACACACATATACAAATAAACTTAGGTCATATTTAGCTTAAAAGCACACATATATATGCTAATCATTATTTTGTTTACAATACTGTGTGTGTGTGTGTGTGTGTGTGTGTGCGTGCGTGTGTGTGTGTGTGTGTGTGTGTGTGTGTCCGTATGTGTGTACCAAGAACAGAAATGGTAATTTGTTGAATTGTACTATATTATACACTCAATGATGTGTTTTTTTCTTCAAATAATAGTTTTTAAATATAAGAAAACTTTCAATAGAACAAATTACAAAGAAATATATAGTAAGCAAGAGAAAGAGAGGGAGAGAGAAAGAGTAGGAGAAAGTAGGGGAAGAAGAAAAAGTGAAAGAAGAAAAAGAGAAAATGGTGAAAAGACAAGAAATGTTTTCTTTTCTTCATGCATCATGGAATGGTATATAATAAATATATTTTATGTAGAAAGGCAAAAAAAAAAATGAAAAAAAAAATGAAGAGACCTTAAAAAAATGAAAATTTAAAAGAAAATTAAGAATAGTTGCAACTGAATATACAGATGGACAATGTTTGCAGAAAATATGTAATAATCAGATCAGAGAAATGGTAAGAAGGAATGCAAGTTCATACAGAGAAAGACACAATACAAACACAATAGATGGCAAAAAGCAATAAAAATGAAGTTGTTTTAGGAGTGTAGCCAATATATATATATATATGTAAAAATATGAAATGTTTAAATATGGGAAAATTGGAGGGCAGAGAAAATGGTATATAATATTTAGAAGAAATCAGCAGCTGCACAAACATCACCTAGAAAATGACAGAAATTCAAAATTTGAAATAAAAATTAGAATATTTAATGCCAAACAGCCCTCCTTAACTTTCCTTGTTTACACCCCAATTAGAATAAACTGAAATTTAAAAAATAATAATAATAATAATAAAATGATAGTTTGAGACAGAAAGGAAGATTGGAATGTTTACAAGGAGACTGAAAGCAAACAGCAGAAGATAGAAAAGAAGGGTTTTAAAATGCAATGAAGCCGACAGACTAAACATGCAAAACCGAGAACAGCTTACTGTACCAGACTGGCGACTTTTATCTACAAATAAAAAAGAATTAAAGAATACATTTATAATATTTCCAAAGTAGAACTGAACCACTAAAATATTTATAGAATGATAGAGGTGTTAAAAGAAGTAAAATTGATTTTTAAGCAGATTTTATAGACACACACATATATGTATACATACTCATATATATATGTGGATATATATACACACACACATATATGTGTATTTATATATATATATATATGTATGTTTTGATTATATATAGGTCATTAAATAATTAAGGTAGTGGAAGCAACCAAAGTTAAATAGGATTCTAAGAATATAAAGAATTTTTAGTGGATCCCAAACTAATTTTATTTGAGTTAGAACAACAATTATAAATTAGGTAGTTTAGATAAGTTTTATATTTAAATCTTTCTTTGTAGTTTTGTATTCAATTGCGTTAAGGTTTTGGTATAAAGAATGCATTAGACATTTTATGTGATACAGAGTTATATTTTAACACTGGACTTCACCTCACAAATAATGAAATCTCCAGCTGACCAATGGAAAACAGCTATTTTGTATGCATTGTTACTGCTTTGAAGTGTTTGTTGGTAAGAGCAGTCACAAAAAGAAGATCATGGGCTGCATGGTTGACTCAGTGCAACTAGTTACAATATAACTTCTACTATCTAGAAAATATATGTACTAGAGATGAGCCTAAGGGAGAAATACTGGTTTATGTGAGAAAACTTGTGTTGAAAATATAGTTTTCTCTCCATATACAAAAGGTAAAATACATAATGTATTACATGCAATGATGAATGCTTGTAGAACATGAATAATGAATGCAGAAGACAAGAAGATCTGCAGTGACTAGAGAGGAATGTGTTAAGTGGACTATTGATTTATGCAGAGCTAATTGATAAGAAATCCTGAGCATAAATGAGTTTAAATATCAGATGAAAGCTGGAGGTATTGGTCTGCACTGGTTTGAACATAATGGACATGTTAATGGATGTGAAACAAAATGCTGAGAGTTGACAGTGTAGAGTACACACTGTAAATGTAGACCAAGATAGACTTGGGAAGAATTTTTTAGAGAAGATTAGTAAAACGTTAGACTGCAGTATGCTTAGGTCATTGCCCTTCCCTCATCTTGATACAAATCTGCAGCGAAATTTATTGTATAAATAAAAGTTTATGGGAAATAAATTACAGTGAGAGAAAGTATACAGAGGCCATAACTATGTATCCTTTACTGACCATAGTATTTAATTCTACATTCTTTCTTTCCAAAGGACAAGTGTCCAAAATGGTGGATTTTCCACTCTTCATGTCAAATCAAATTCACTGTAATTTATTTACTTTTTTTCCTACAAACTTTTATGGATTAACTATTGGCACTGCAGATATGCACCATTTCTTTTGGATTCCAGATCTTACCTTGTTGTTGAAGAGCATGGTCAGAAATACAATATCAGTCAGCAGTAAGATTAAACTTATGGTTATGAAGTCGCTACCTCCAGATATGTAAAACATGAGTGATGGGAACCCTAATATTACTATTGTGAAACAAAACTAAATATTCTTTAACTATTATAACATACCTTAACATTGAATATTCTTTTGTATACCAAAACTGTTTGGTATTCATGGCACCTGATATTTTGTGTGTGCACCCCCACCACATATGACAAGTATAGTTATTTTCACTAAATGTAGAACTATCTTAAATTAAACTAGATTAAAATAACAGAATGATAACTGGATTCTGAAGATAAATCCAATGAAAAACCTTTTTCACATGTTATGCTTCTAATGGATCTAACACAATAGCCCTTAATAAAACAGTCTTTGTGTAATGCTAGTTTTTCATGGCTACTTCAGTAGACTATTACACATTTGCAGGTGATTCTCTTATGTATGTAAAGTGAGGCCTGTACTTCATTGAAGTTCTTTACTAAGATTGGAACATGTTCAAATTTGACTCTCTTTCGTACTTGCCAAAATAAAAACTATCAGTCACTGAGCTAATGTTGTCTTTTCCTTACCACATAAGTATTTCTAATTAGATTTTTCATAGGCCTGCATAAGTGGTTCATATTGGCTATGAAAAATAAATGGATGATTATTAACAAAAAATAGACAATGTTCGTTTACATTTCATAGCTATGAGAAAAAAATAGAAAATGAAAAGAATCAATGTCGCTTAAAAAAATATAAAGGCTATCGTTAGAAAACAGTTAAAATGATTAACATATTTCAGCTCAAGAAACATAGTCTATGCAATATTGAAACAAGAACAAAATATTCACAGTAAATAATGTTCTTTTATTTATTAAAAAAAAGTCATATTAGAAATATACTTTTAAAAAGGAGAATAAAAAAACATCTATTCTTACTTCTATATTTTTAAAAACATAAGTTATAGAACTCTAGGTGGGTGTTATATAGTATTCCAAAAATTATAAAATCTGAAGCAATATAATATTCTGCAAATTATTAAATATCTTTAGCATGTTCTAATGGAATATCAACTACAGTAAATTATTTCTATTCTATATATATTATAATAAAGAAAGCTGCTTATTAATTTGTTTGTAGTATGTAGCTATTGTTAAATAAAGCAATTATTAAAATCTACACTGTCAGGAAAATTCTGAAAAATTCCAATTTTAGTACATTTTTTATCAAAATGTTGTTTTAAAGATATTGTAGATTTCAACTACAGAAAAGTAATTTTACTTCTCTGAGATAATAATACATAAAAATGATAGTTCCCATATCCATTAATCATACTTCCACGTTCTAATACTGGGACAATATTGTGGTATAAAGATTCTTGTTGTAAGTCAAAAAGTGATTCAGACCAACCATATTTATTTAGCACTTCTAGATTGGGTAACATTCATGCTATCACCACTATTTTCATTGTCCAACCATAATTTTAAAACTACCATCTACACTGGCAATGCCTAATTATCAAATCTTGGCTACTAAACTTTATTTCAAACTACTCACTTTAGAACTGTTTTGACTCACTTTAGAATTTGACTCACTTTACAACTGTTAATTTCCTTGGTAATTGAAAAGACTTAATAAATTATTTCACTTATAGAGAACTTTTAATGTTAACAAGAACCTGGATTGATTGAGTTAATTGAATGCGAAGACGATTAGCTCAGAGATCAGTAATTCCTACTCAAGTAGCAGAGCTATGTAGTGTTAGGGAACCAAAATATTTAATTCTTGATAGCTGAGTTCTAACTAGGTGCTACTGTAAACAGCAGCTATGCTATGGAAGTGAAGCCTGATTCATTTATTAGCTTGTTAGGGAAAGGTACTTAAGATAGCTCAGTACCCTATCCAGTGAAAAATATGCTTCTCAATTACTTACGAGAGCATAAAGCAGCTTGATGAATCAAACTGCCTTTTAACTGATAATCAATAAACTCATTGTGGTTGATTCATAATGGATATTATATCACAGTAAATATATTACTTGCATTGTCATCAACAGGTAAATACATTGCAAGGTAATTCCTTTGTCACTAATTCATTGCCACTAAATCTATTATCAGGTTTTTATTAAGAGATTAAATATATCACCAAACATTATTTGGATATTATATTTATACATTATTTATACAGTTTTTTATTAATTATTTTACAAAGTGTAAGTGGATGAGTGAATGTGTTTGCGTGTGTATGTGTATGTAACCTTGCCTTGACACCATTGGATGGTTGCAAAATGAGCATCACCATCACACAATTGATATTTTTCTTTTTCCAATCTTCCATGGAAAAGATACCTGGCTATGGGAAAATATTTTATATATATATATATAGGTTCAGTCCCACTGCGTGGCATCTTGAGCAAGTGTCTTCTGCTATAGTCCCGGGCCGACCAATGCCTTGTGAGTGGATTTGGTAGACAGAAACTGAAAGAAGCCTGTCGTATATATGTATATATATATATATATGTATGTGTGTGTGTGTGTTTATGTGTCTGTGTTTGTTCCCCTAGCATTGCTTGACAACCGATGCTGGTGTGTTTACGTCCCCGTCACTTAGCAGTTCGGCAAAAAGAGACCGATAGAATAAGTACTGGGCTTACAAAGAATAAGTCCTGGGGTCGATTTGCTCGACTAAAGGCGGTGCTCCAGCATGGCCGCAGTCAAATGACTGAAACAAGTAAAAGAGTAAAAGAGAGTAAGAGTATACTTTATTTAAAAGCAGCAGAAATATAACAAAAGCTGTTACATGAACACATGAAACTCTGAGTAACAGCTTTTGTTATATTTCTGCTACTTTTAAATAAAGCATATTACTCTACCTCTGGTATTTGAGTACTTTTTTTTCACCTTGTTTCACATTTATGTGCTTACTCCGATATATATATATATATATATATATATATATATATATATATAATGGCTGGAGATTCAATGGGCATGTTGGATGGCAGCCTGGTATCTTCCACGGTGTGCATGGGGGCCATGGATTTGGCTCTCAAAGCAAAGAGAGAACAAGGCTACTGAGGTTCTGTGATGCAAATAACCTTTTGATCTGCAACATGAACTTCAGGAGGCCAGCCAGCCACCTGATATCTACCAATCAGGTGCCTGTGCTAGCCAGATCGATTACATTTTTACCAGATAGTGGGATGCATGGTTGCTCCTAAATACAAAGACCCTCCCTTGTGAAGAATGTACCCCACCAAGTGCACCTGTTCTGGTGGCACCTTTTGAGAGTTGGGCCTCACAGAGGCAAAGTGGCTGAGTTCCTTTCAAGCATTGGGGCCTCACTGAGGAAAAGTGGCTGAGTTCCTTTCGAGGGTTAGGCCTCTCAGAAGCAATGACTGAGACCTTTGGCATTATGTTGTGCTTAAGAAGACCCATCAAGCCGAACAAAATTGCAGTTGTGGCAGATACCAGTGTCATGCAAATTGACACCCCTACCAGTGAAATGTAAAAATATCATGCAAATAGCACCTGTGCCGGTGGCATGTAAAAGCACCCATTACACTCTCGGAGTGGTTGACATTAAGAAGGGTTTCCAGCCATAGAAAACTATGCCAAATCAGACTGGAGTTTGGTGCAGCTTTCCAGCATGCCAGCCTGGTCAAACCGTCCAACCCATGCCAGCATAGACAATGGATAGTAAATGTTAATAATGATAATATATATGTGTGTATATTGGTGTCTGTGTTCGTCCCCCCCCCCACCGACTCCCCATCGCTTGATAATTGGTGTTGGTTTGTTTACATTCCTAAAGGCTAATAGAAAGGCTAATAGAAGCACCAGACTTAAAAGGTAAGTACTGGGGGTTGATTTGTTTGACTAAACCCATTGAGGCAGGGCACCAGCATGGCCACAGTTCAATGACCGAAACAAGTAAACAATAAACGAGAAATAATCAAAATATATTTATCTCTAGATTTATTTATTTATTTTTAAAAAATTTGATCGACTTTTTTTAATGCAACCTATTTATTCTAAGAAAGCAAAAAATAAAACAAAACAACTTAAGAGAAATTGCCTAATGATATAGTTATTCACAGTGGAATTACCTTGGAATAGATTTACCAGGTGATGAAATTACGAAATAATATATTTACCATGATATAATTACTCCCAGTAAATTTATCATGATGGATTTTCTGTAAATCCCTTAACTTGTGAAAGCTAACATGACTTTCTTGATGTACTTTATATCGACCCTTCAGTTATGTATAATTAATTTTGTCCTGCAAATATTCGTTGTTGAAGTATTTATTGGTTATATGTATGTTCTAATAATTATGAATTATTTACGTTTGAACAAATGAGAAACCAGCAATGTATACTAGCTCCAAGGATATTTGAGAATTAAAGAAGCATTAGCTTTTGGAATAATACTGTCATCTAACCATTATTATTCCTGTTTTTGTGTTGAAAAATACATCCTTTGTTTAAATTAATTTTGAAAATAATGAATTTATTGAAATAAATTTATTCTTATTGAGCTAGGGTTTGAAATGAAAATTAGCATGAAATTTGGACGAGAAATTTTAATTCAGAACACTTAAAAATATGGAATTTGTATCATAGAACCAAGGGTGGTTTTTGGATTGGTTGTTATCAAAAGGGTTAAAAAGGGTTCTAATTAAATGACAACTCTCTAAATCTATGAAGATGATAAATGACAATGCATGAAGTTGTATGCTTGTTGCCTTATTTATTTCTTGAAGGAAATTAAAGTCAAAATTGCCCACAATTTTATTTTAGTTTTTAAAATTTATAATCTAGATTAATTATAATCTAGATTAAATTTATTATCTAGATTAATTATAATCTAGATTAAATTTATAATCTAGATTAATAGGTTGAGGCCACTGTCAAAACTAGGTTTATGATCAGAGAGTTCTTAAGAGGAATGTCATTCAAAAGCAGAAGAGTGGGTGTGATAGTTTCATAGAGTGAAAGGTTCCTGTAGGAAAGAAAAGATAAATAGGAAAATATTTGAAAGTTGATCAAATGTAATAGAAAAGGAAAAGTGAGATACAGAAAGAAAAATAGGAATGAATGAACAAAAGGTGGTTTAATTTAGAAGAAAGAAAGATATAGATAATAAAGCAATGAACTTTGAAGTAAAAAAATAAAGAATATTTTACCTTCAGCCATTTCTTGTAAGCCGACGTCGAATGCCAGTTTGTCATTTGATGAACTAGTTGAGAGACAAGACAGATACTGGGGGAGAAAAATAGGAAATTTTTTAGTATATAATAATAATAATAATAATAATAATAACAGTAAAGATAGTGATAATAATAATGGTTTCAAATTTTGGTACAAGGACATAAGTTTCAGGGAAGTGGCTAAGGTGATTAAATCAACCCCAGTGCTCAACTGGTATTTATTTTATTGACCATGAAATGATAAAAGACAAAGTCAGCCTCAGCAAAATTTGAACTCAAAATGTGAAGACAGCTGAAATGTCACAAAGCATGTCGCCCAGAGTACAAACAATTCTGCCAGTTTGCTGCCTTGATAATAAGTACCAATCTTGGCTTTGTTTATGTACCTGTAACTTAGTGGTTTGGTTAAAGGGTCTGATGGAATAAGTGCCAGACTTGAAAATAAACATTAGGGATGATTTGTTTGACCAAACTTTCAAGGCAGTGCCCCAGCAAGGCCATAGTCCAAGTACTGCTTATTCAAGTAAACTTGAATAAGTACCAATCTTGGTTTTGTTTATGTACCTGTAACTTAGTGGTTTGATTAAAGGGTCTGATAGAATAAGTGCCAGACTTGAAAATAAGCACTAGGGATGATTTGTTTGATCAAACCTTCAAGGCAGTGCCCCAGCAAGGCCGTAGTCCAAGTACTGCTTATTCAAGTAAACTTTATTCTGTAGATGACTCTTGCAAACTACAATAACTAATGTAGTCCAGGGCATATCTGAAAACCAGTTGCAAAATGTATTTCTTGAACTTCAGAACAAACAATTGTTATCTTTTATCTTTTACTGTTTTTAGTCATTTGATTGTGGCCATGCTGGAACACCACCTTAAAGAATCTTAGTTGAATGAATTGACCCCCAGTACTTATATTTATTGAAGCCTCATATTTATTCTGTTGATTCCTTTTGCTGATGCTATGCTACTGGGATGTAAACATACCAACACTGATTGCCAAGCAGTGGTGGAGAATAAACACAGACACAAATCACACACACACACAAAGGGTAAAGACCCTCTTCGGCCATGAATGACCCTGGGATTGCACCTAGAAAGTTCCCTTCCGAGGCACAAGTCTATGCAAGGTTGTTTATGGAAGACCAGCAGTTGTCCATACATACAAGTCTCCCCTCTCTGTGTCACATATTTTATCCAAGGGCAAAGCAAATGCCAATGCGGCTTGGAATCAGTGACGTTGCAATTCATTTCTACAACTGAGTGAACTGGAGCAACATAATTTAAAGGATCTTGCTCAAGAACACAACACACAACCCAGTCTAGGAATCAAACTCACTACCTCGTGATGGCAAATCTGATGCTCTAATCACTGAGTCATCCTTCACACACACACACACACAGATGGGCTTCTTTCAGTTTCCATCTACCAAATTCACTCACAAAACTTTGGTTGACCCAAGGCTTCCACACAATAGGATTGAACCCAGGATCATGTGGTTGAGAAGCAAACTTCTTACCACACAGCCATGCCTGTACTTAGTTGAGTACATATTAAAAATAAGCAATCTCAAGAATAAATCTATTTATAAATGTAATAAATTATTTCAATTATTCTTTTTATAGATTAATTCTGTTTCACATAAAGATCTGGAGTTACATAAATTTAAAACTGTTCAAGGATTTAATATGATTATGCATAAGAACTAACATTGATTGGTAAAAATATGTTTTGTTTTGCTTTCTTTAGCAGATATGTTTTCATGCTCATTCATTCCCTTCACTGCGTTGAGAAAATTTATAGTATAGTGATATATATCTAGTCAAAGCTATAACTGAATTCAAATGTTTTGGCATCTTACAATGAATTGAAGGGTCATTATCTATGACAAGAATCTCTAATATATCAGTATACTGTAAGCAAATATCGATTTCTCAAGAGTATAATTAGAATCTGTAGATCTTGTTGAACTTGACTAATCTGCTTCTACAAATCTAGATAAACAATCTGGCACAGATCAGAATTCAATGTTCTTTAAAATAAACAACTTGTTCCCAGTTCTTTTATTGGCGTCTGCCTGGTTTTTCATTTAGTAGGAATGATTCTTTTACATTTGACATTGGTTTTAATACCTTATTCTCCTTGAAACAACTTCATTTGTTTGCTTGTTAGGTTCTGGTCAACAAACTTGCTATGTTTTACAACTCCTCATTTCTCAGATGTAGTTTCTCTAATCATGCTTTTTCTTAATTACCAAATTCTTCCTGCCATGATTATACAGTCCTATATTCAGTCATAATGTATTGAGAATTGCAATATCAAGTATGTTCTAGTTTTGGAGGGAGAGTTAACTGTTATTTCGAGTAGTTTAACTGACCTCATTGGTGCTACTTTATTGATTCATCGCGAAATATTTCAATGTAATAATAATAATAAAGGTTTCAAATTTTGGCCCAAGGCCAGCAAGTTTCGGGGAGGGAGCTAGTCAATTATATCAACCCCAGTGCTCAACTGGTACTTATTTTATCGACCCCCAAAAGGATAAAAGGCAAAGTCAACCTCAGCAGAAATTGAACTCAGAACATAAAGATGAGCAAATGCAATTAAGAATTTTGCCCAGTGTGCTAATGATTCTGCCAGCTCACTGGTTTGTAATGGTAATAATAAACTAAAGTAGTAGGGGTGGTCTTCAGGAAATGCTTCTTGTCTTCACAAACCTTCATGGAAGACATTTTAATTAATTTATGAAAAATGGTCTCTTTCTAAGAATCTACAAACCAATTTTGTTTTTATTCACCTCAGTGTATTACTGGTAAATATGCCTAAAAAGATGAAAGGTAAAGGTAAGCCCAATGGAAATTGAATTTAAAGAATTGACCTAGGCTCTGGCATGGCTGTGTGGTTAGAAATTTCTTTCTCAACCACGTAGTTCTGGGTTCAGTGCCACTGCATAGCACCTTGGGTAAGTGCCTTCTACTATGGCCTCAGGCTGACCTAAGTCTTGTGAAGGGATTTGGTAGACAAACTGAAAGAAGCCTGCTGTGTGTGTGTATGCTTGTATGTGTACTTTTGTGTCTGTGGTTTTCTCCCACTACTGCATAACAATTGATGTTGGTGTTTTTGCATCACTGCAACTTGGGCATTTGGCAAAAAGAGGCCTAAAGAATAGATACTGGGGTCAATTCATTTGGCTAAAATTTTTTGATGTGGTGCTCCAGCATGGCCACCATCTAATGACTGAAACAAATAAAAGATTATATATATGTGTGCGTGTGTGTGTGCACATGAGTTTGTGTGCATGTGTGTGTGTACTTTTGTGTGTATTGGGTAATGTTTGCTTATCTATTACACCAATCTTGTAATAGGATCACGTTACAGGTTTAAACAACAGCCATGAAAGTCACCATGGTAACACAGGATCAAACACTGCTTGGTTGTGTTGAGTACAGTGTGGTTGATGCTGTTGTTGTTGTTGATTACCTCCACATCAACCCTGATTATGCATCATCATCATCATCATCATCATCATCGTTTAACGTCCGCTTTCCATGCTAGCATGGGTTGGACGATTTGACTGAAGACTGGCGAACCAGATGGCTGCACCAAGCTCCAATCTTGATCTAGGAGAGTTTCTACAGCTCGATGCCCTTCCTAACGCCAACCACTCCGAGAGTGTAGTGGGTGCTTTTACGTGCCACCGGCACAAGGGCAAGTCAGGCGGTACTGGCAATGGCTACGCTCAAATGGTGCTTTTTATGTGCCACCTGCACAGGAGCCAGTCCAGCGGCACTGGCAACGACCTCGCTCGAATGTTTTTTATATTCATAATTTGATATATTCCAACTGTAGTAGTCCCATCTTGCCTTTTTTTTCTTTACATAGTGTACTTTGGACTATATTATTCAATACATCCTTTTTTAAAGATGTTATGGCATAATTTAAGGGATGTTTGACTGCTATTTCCAGCAGGCTGTGCAACTGCAGAGAGGTTCTCAGTTAGTTTTAATCAGAGTGTTGTCTATCTGAAAGTTGAGGTGAGGATTTCAGTGAAGACGTCATGATTTAGATTGGCATTGTAGAATAGTTATGAGGATTTTGACAATTCTTTGAATGGTTCCACTCTTTGGTATGGTTTTGGAGGAACTCAACATGGAACTAGAGCTTAGAAAAGAAGTGAATTTCAAGCTATTTTTCGTGTATGTGTATGTTTGAGCATGTGTGTGCATATGCTTTTGTGTGTTAGAGCATGTGTATTTGTGTGTGTGTGCATGTGTGTGTGTGTATGTGTGTGTGTGTGTGTGTGTATGTGTGTCCGTGTGTGTTTATGTGCTTGTGTGTATTTATGTGTTTGTGTGTGTGTGTGTGTGTGTGTGTGTGTGCTTATATGTGTAATGGTTTCGAAAAAATGGGTGAAATTGGATTTTAAATTGTATGGTGCTATAATGTGAAATAATAGAATAGGAGCTAACATTATTGAAGCCAAAGAAACATCTTTTAATCAATTGATATTAATCATGTAATGGAGAGAAAAGCCATAGTTTTAATGATAACTCTTATCATGAGAGACAAGGAAGAGAACTTTAAAATTCAAATTGATTTCTAAAATTTGTCATATTTGCGTGGTCATAATACCAGTAACAAACATGTGTACTGGTTCAATTTCACATCTTTATTATAATTCAAAAAGAAATGAAACCAGTGCACATATTTATTATTGGCATAACGACTCTCCCAAGAAACAGCAAAATTTGTTTTGACATATGAATTCATCATCATCATCATTTAACGCTGTTCTCCATGTTTGCATGGGTTGGATGGTTTGACAGAAGCTGGCTAACTAGAGAGCTGCCTGGGCTCCATAAGGCCTGTTTTGGCATGGTTCATACAGTTGGGTGCCCTTCTTAATGCCAACCACTTTACAGGGTATACTAGATGCTTTTATGTGGCACTGGCACAGGTACTTTACATGTGGTACTTTACAGGCATGGGTGCTTTTACATGGTACTGGCACACGCACGTTTAGGTTTCACTAGCATGAGTGCTTTTGTGTGGCCTGGGTACTTTTACATAACACCAGCACACATGAGCCCACAAGACTAGAACTTCTCAGCTGAGAGAGGGACGTAGATGACAAGCCTGTATGTACGGATGGTCACAATTCTACTTAGTTTGATGTGTCTTCTCAAGCACAGCAAACTGCCAAATGTTTTGGTCCCTTGTCATCTCTGAGGGCCAAAGTCTGAAGGTCCTTTCTCACTACATGAAGAATCATGCAAACCAAATACAAAAATGATTTTTAGGATAAAAGCACTGGTACTGGTGCCATGGAAGAACATTGGTGATTGTGCCATATAAAAAGCACTGGTGGTGGTGCTATGTAAAAAGCTCTGGTGATGGTACCACATAAAAATTGCTAGTGATGGAACCATGTAGAAGGCACCAGTGCTGGCCCCACAAGAAAAGCACTGGTACTGGTTCCACACACACACACAAAGCACTGGTGCTGGTGCCACAAAAGAAAACACCTGCACTGGTGCTGGTTCCACACACACAAAGTACTGATGCTGGTTCCACAAGAAGAAAAAGCACTGGTGCTGGTGCCATGTATAAAACACTGGTTCTGGTGCCACATAGAAAGCATTGTTTCTGATCCCATATAAAAAGCACTGGTGATGGTGCCATGTAAAAATCACTGGTACTGTCGCCACAAAGAAAGCACCCAGTACATTTTGTTGGCTGCAGAAGCTATGCCACAACAGACTATGGAACCTAATGTGGTTCCTGGCCTGGCCAGCTCCTAACTATCCAAGCCATGCTAGCATGGAAAACGGATGTTTAAAGATGATGATTACGAGAGTGTTTCTGTGTTTTTAAGCTGTTGAACATAAACAAGTTAGAAGAGAGAGACCATTCATTGTACTACTACAACCCACATTAGATTGGAAGTCAATGAAATTAATTCTTCGTTATTAATATATTGGTAATCAATTGGAGTAAAACAAATAGAACTTGTCGTGCAGCAAACATTGTTTTCAAGGATTGAAAGTTATACGCTGTTATAAAGTTAACTAATTTAGCTGGTTACTAATACTTAAGTAAAATGTCTACGAAATCATTTTTTAATCTATTATCATTATGCCAACATGAAAAGTGGATGCTAAACGATGATGATGATGATGATGATGATGATGATGATGATGATAATTTACAAATAACCTTGTGTAGTGAGCAAGTTGAAGTGATGGAGATAAATAACCCTGTCTGGTTACATTATTGATTTGTATAACATAGGCTCAATATATCAAATTTATGGATTCTGCTTACACACACACATACACACACGGACGCGCACACACACACACACACACATGCACACACACACACGGACGCGCACACACACACACACACACACGCACACACACACATTCACACAAACACACACACATACACAATTAAAACAAGGCTATTGTTTTAACATAAATTTAAGTATACCAATAAAACATATATTGAGAGTAGGGTCAAATTTATTTTAAAATTCATGTTTTCTGGCATTTTACATTTTATATATTTGTAGACACACACTCTCACACACACACACACATACATACATATATATGTATGTATGTGTGTGTGTATATATATGCAGGTACATATGCATGCACTTGTATATATATGTGTGTGTGTGCCCATTTCTATATGTTTATATTAGTCTAAAAATTATGTTTATACGGTGCCTCTGTTTTCCTTTTTTGCAAAATAAGTACTAAACTGAAGCAAGTAATGAGATTGGAGCACCCTTGCAAATGGTACTCCAGCATGGCTGAAAACCAATGACCATCACCAGCCAAAGAATATAAGAATAAAACAATGAAGAGCAGATTACTCACCATGCTACTGTGAAGATGTCGAAGTAAAACAGCATGACCATATAAAAGAGTTCTATGTCCTGATTGTGTGGCCTGAAATTAGAAAAAAAAAAAACAAATTATGATTGAGCTAAACAAAGATAATACAATTGGTATTTAATGTGAAAGATAATAATAATAATAATAATAATAATAATAACAATAACAATCATAATCCTTTCTACTGGAGGCACAAGGCCTCAAATTTGGGGGAAGGGATTAAGTTGATTACATCGACTAAAGTTCGTAACTGGTACTTATTTAATTGACCCCGAAAAGATGAAGGGCAAAGTCAACCCTGGTGGAATTTGAACTCAGAACGTAATGGCAGATGATATACCTATTTCTTTACTGCCCGTAAGGGGCTAAACACAGAGAGGACAGACAAACAGATTAAGTCGTTTATCTCGACTCCAGTGCGCAACTGGTACTTATTTAATTGACCCCGAAAGGATGAAAGGCAAAGTCAACCTTGGCGGAATTTGAACTCAGAACATAGCAGCAGACGAAATACCACTAAGCACTTCGCCTGGCATGTTAACGATTCTGCCAGCTCACCGCCTTGGCTAATGAAATACCGCTTAGCATTTCACCCAGCATGCTAACAATTCTGCCAGTTCGCCACCTTAATAACAACGATAATAATAATAACGATGATGATGATAATGATGGACTTTCCCATTGGAGATGATGTATGAGCATTCAGCTTTTGCCAAATGATCTACACAAATGATTTGTTTATAGTGATCAAATGTATGCACTGCACATTAAAGCTCACTCTCTCCATCAAATCGATGTTGTCTGAATTGCTGCTCTCACTAGACCATGTACCCTCAATAATAATAGTAATAATCCTTTTAACTGGCAGCACAAGGCCTCAAATTTGTGGGATGGGGACTAGTTGATTATATTAACCTCAGTGTTTCACTGGTACTTAATTTATTGACCCTGAAAGGATGAAAGGTAAAGTCGACCTTGGCGGAATTTGAACTCAGAATGTAGTGACAGGCGAAACACTGCTAAGCATTTCATCCAGCATGTTAACAACTCTGTTAGGTTGCCATCTTTATTGTAATGGGTGATGACTTAGCAGAATCATAAAAGAATTGGACAAAATACTTTATATCATTTCTGTGGCTTACCCCAAGCATAAAGCAAAGAACTTTATTTTTGTTGATGTCATTCAAATTTTGGCATACAGATGCCAACAAGCTCAGGGAAGTGGGTAAGTCAATTACATCAACCCCAGTACTTTACTGGTGCTTATTTTACTGACCAGCTAAGTTTCCCGACCTGTTTCCTCTTTTCATTGTTTTTGCAAGCCTTATTATTATTGTATTCCCATATCGTTGTCTTTCGTCTCAAATGCTAGCTGAAGCATAAAAACTTTCACTCACAAAAACTTATTCACACCACCGCAAAGCATTTCATCTCAATCCTGTCTTCTTTCTGCCGCCTAAAAACCTCATCTTTTCCCAATGCGCGGTGCGCCCGCCCTCCCACCCCCACCACCAATACCGGTGAACACTGTTCTCACCATCTACACCGGATACTCCCTCTTATGTTTCTCTATCTGTCTAACTATTTATCAAATTTGTCTATCTATCTAATTTCTCTATCTATCTATCTATCTATCTATCTATCTTCATTCGTCTAAAATCAATCTTCGTATCTTCGCGCCATCTTGAAGTATGTCCCCTCTAATACACATATGTTCTCTCTCTCTCTCTCTCTCATTCATCTACAAGCCGTAGTCCTGAGCGCAGATAAGTTGAATGCTTAATTTTTCACTTCGGCTACCATTTATTTATGTTTCTCTATCTGTCTAACTATTTATCAAATTTCTCTATCTATCCAATTTCTCTATCTATCTTTCTATCTATCTTCATTCGTCTAAAATCAAACTTTGTATCTTCGCGGTGCACTCGCCCTGCCCACACCCACCACCACCACCACCACCAATACCGGATATCTCTATATTTTGCTCCATCTATACCGGATGTCGCTTCTCCCACCACCATTATAGGTGTCTACTCTTCGAACCCCCCTCTTCAATACGCTATTTCACCATGCATTACCCCTCTCTCGATATCCTACGTTCTACTTGCCTAGAACCTGTCATCATTTCTCTGAACCACCCCTCCCCACTGGTGCTCCCCTATATTTCTGCACCCCCCGCCACATAAAAAAAGCACCATCCGAACGTGGCCGATGCCAGACCCCTCTGGCACCTGTGCAGGTGGCACGTAAAAAACACCCACTACACTCGCGGAGTGGTTGGCGTTAGGAAGGGCATCCAGCTGTAGAAACACTGCCAGACTAGACTGGAGCCTGGGGCAGTCCCGAGCTCCCCAGACCCCGGTCGAAACTGTCCAACCCGTGCTAGCGCGGAAAACGGACGTTAAACGATGATGATGATGATGATGATGAGAGGATGAAAGGTAAAATCAACATTGGCAGAATTTGAATCAGATTGTAAAGCCAGAAGAAATGCTGCTAAGCATTATGTCTGGCGAGCTAATGATTCTGCAAGCTAAATCCTTTTTAAGTCAAGTTTTGTGATATTATGGCCCATTCGAGTAGGGAGTTCTTGTTGAGTGAGTTGTATCCAGGTATAGGTGACTTATCTGGTATTCCTTGAAGAAATTTGTCCAGATTCCACTTAAAAGTGATGGGATCCTTTTCCTCTTTGATCTGTTTTGGGACTATGTTAAAAAGGGCAGGGCCTGTTGAGGAAAAGAAATTGTGTTGCAGTGTATCTATGTGTTGTGATCCTGAATTGTGTAGGGGACATATGGTCTATGGTCCTAACCTTAGATTAATTCTGAAACTAATGTTGAGGTCGTCTGGGCAATGCTGGTGGTATTTTCTCCACATCGTGCAAATGATGTATTGCTCATGGTGGCACTGAAGAGAAAGTTTCAATGCTTTAAGGCAGTCCCAATAACCAAGATCAGTCATACCTTAATTCCTTTAGTGAATGTCCTTTGGAGGTGATTCAGTTTTTGAAATGTTTTATTTTGTGTGGGGAGACCACTGGGGGCAGCAGTATTTGAGGTGTTGTTATGCAAAAGAGAAAAGAGGAATGATGACACCTTGTTCTCTGAACCAGAAGGGTCTTAGGATCCAGGGGCTTATCCTACAAACTATATATATTTATATACATCAAATGAAATAAAAAACAGAACACAAAGGATGTCGCGGTACATGTGTTTCAAGCTTTATAAAACAACCTATTCTTACATCAATGTATAATCGACATAACAGATGGTTTAAAGCTCTCTTCAGCCGCATGCAATTGCTATACCAAAGACTTACATCACATTATGAAAAATCCAAAAATGTACATTATAATGGTATAATGGTAGGTATATTGAGTTTCACTGAGAAAGAATGTTTGTAATTCTTCATAATCAAATAGGTGTGTAGGGTATCATTGGACTTCGAAAATCCGTCCATATTGTATCAAATATATATATATAATGTTGACTACACTGACAATTAATGATGGTGACTTCATTATCACTTGCAGCTAACAGTTTTAATAAGCACTTCTGGACCAAATCTTAATGGTTTCTCTGATATACATGGAAACAATGGATATAGTATGAAGAATGAGGTCAATCAAGGTACCTGGAGTTATATTGCAAATGACCTAACTATTGCTAATACAAACTTCTGGAAACTGGCTAGCCATCTCATCGTTTATTAGTCAGTTGAACATACAAAAATAGATTTTATTTACACCTGTTTATATTCTCATCTGCTAGGAAATAGGATAGGCAGATAATTGTAATCACCTAGTGAATTTATCAGACAGATGAGTGCTTAGTGACTCCAAAGAAAGTGAAAGATGGACTCAGAGAAAAAAGGCAATTTGGAGAAGGAAGATATGGAATCTGAAAGAATTTTTGGTTAATTATAAATTCAGAGAAGTTCTGCTTCTACAAAAAGGTGAAAATTAGCAATGTGGTGAAGGATTTAGCATGCATATAAGAATCCATCAAGTCTTGGGTTTCTGCTTTCTCCAGTTTATCATAGTTCTCTAAACCATTACAGGAGGGTTTAAGACTAGCAGCCTGTGGAAAATTCTGTATGTGAATGACTTATTTCTCAAAGGTGAATCTGTCAAAGGGTAAGAAAAAGAAATTCCAAATGTGGAATGAAGAGGCCTCAGAGCAAATCTTGCAAAGATTGAAGTTTTAGTTTGAAGAGGAGAAAGTCAGAATTGCCATCTGTCTATTGCTATTTAGAAAGAGGTTGTGCTTGTCATAACTGAAAGGAATTGGTAGAAATTCTATATAGAGTACTCTATATACTTTACAGATGTTCAAAGGGTGCAGTAGGATCACAGGTAAGCTTACAAATTAAACAGGCCTTGTATGTGGCAGGTGCACAGCAGTTGACAGTAGTTTTATGTGTAAAAGTAATCAAGAAATAGCTTCTTTTAACTGCCTAGAAAACTCCCTAGAAGTAGTTGATAGCTTTTGTTACACATTGACCTGATTAGAAATAGAAGTGGATGTTCTATAAGCATAGCTGCCAGGCTGGGATGTAAAGGTTCTGGAATGACTATCTCAGGTAGGCTTTCTTGCCCTTAGTGAAAGTCAGATTCTATGATTACTAGTGCATGAAACACTATCATCATCATCATCATCGTTTAACGTCCGCCTGCTTTCCATGCTAGCATGGGTTGGATGGCTTGACTGAGGGCTGGCGAACCAGATGGTTGAACCAGGCTCCAATCTTGATCTGCCAGAGGTTCTACAGCTGGATGCCCTTCCAAATGCCAACCACTCTGAGAGTGTAGTGGATGCTTTTACATGCCACCAGCAGGGGGGGGGGCAGTCAGGCGATACTGGCAACGACCTCGCTCAAATGTTTTTACACATGCCATCGGCACAAGTTCCAGTAAGGCGACGCTAGTAACGATCATGCTTGAATGGTGCCTTTTAGATGCCACCAGCATGGAAACCAGTTAGCCGTTCTGGCAACGATCACACTCGGATGGTGCTCTTAGCACCCTACTAGCACGAGGCACAAGTGCCAGTAAGGCGATGCTGGTAACGATCACACTCAAATGGTACCTTTTATGTGCCACTGGCACGGAAGCCAGTTACCTGCTCTGTCAACAATCACACTCATACGATGCTCTTTGCACCCCGCTAGCACGGATGCCAGTCATCGAATTTGATCTTGATTTCACTTGCCTCAACAGGTCTTCGCAAGCAGAGTTTAGCGTCCAAAGAAGGAAAAGGTATGGTAGTAAAACATGGACAGAGAATTTGTGAAAGTTGCAAATAAATAAGGTGAAAATGTTCAAATGGATGTGTAATGTTATCTACAGGAATGGCAGAGCAGAGATTAGCTGAGAAGAAAACTGGAAATCTGATGGATCTGATGGATCAGTGGTAGCATGCAAGAGAGTAGTGAGTGCAAGGATATGAATGTAATATGTATGGAGAGTGTGAGTTGTGTAATGAAATGTTTAGAAGAACTGAAAACCTGTGGAAGAAGTGGGGCAAGGAAGGTGTGAGAAGAAATGATGAAAATAGATTTCAAGTGGATGATTAAAAGGACTGTGACAAGTGGTGAAATGCTGAGTCGAAGAGACTTAGCCAACCAATGTGATTGTAAAAAGAAAATGGACTCAAAAAATGTTTATATTAGTCACCCTGCCACCAACAAAATGTTACTGTCTACCAATGTCTCACACTTCATTAATTTGTCTCACTTATTCCCACTCATTCCCTCTCAATCCATTAATAATAATAATAATAATAATAATAATAATAATAATAATAATAATAATAATAATAATAATGATAATAATAATAATAATAATAATGATAATAATAATAAT
>NC_043007.1:74745088-74815088 GCF_006345805.1 Octopus sinensis | reverse complement strand
CCCTTCCTGGGTGGGACACTGATCTGTTGAAGGATTCTTCGTTTTTATCAGCTGAGAGGACTGGAACAATGTGAAGCGAAGTGTTTTTCATCAAGAACACAATGCATTGCTTAGTCCTGGAATCAAACCCACAATCTTTTGATTATGAATCCAACATCCTAACTACTAAGTCATGCATACTAGAGCTAAATATAAGAGTCCGAACGTGGCAGATGCCAGCACCGCCTGACTGTGTCCGTGTCGGTGACATGTAAAAGCACCAACCAATCATGGCCATTTGCCAGCCTCCTCTGGCACCTGTGCTGGTGGCACGTAAAAAGCACCCACTACACTCATGGAGTGGTTGGCATTAGGAAGGGCATCCAGCTGTAGAAACTCTGCCAGATCAGACTAGAACCTGGTGCAGCCTCCTGGCTTCCCAGATCCCGGCCGAACCGTCCAACTCATGCTAGCATGGAAAACAGACGTTAAATGATGACGACGATGATGATGATGATGATTACAAATTGCAACCATTGGATATTGCATGATAAAAAACCATGGAATAGATGATTTTAATGAACAAGGAACAGAAGAGTGTATATGTGTGTGTGAAAGGAGTCTTAAAACACCCAGGTCTAGATGCTGTTGTTAAATGAATAAAAGACATTTAAAAGAGAGAGAGGGAATGAGTATACTCCTAATGATATTACTGTAAAGTTTAATCAAAAGCAGCGAACTGGCAGAATTGTTAGCCTGCTAGGCAAAATGCTTAGTGGCATTTCATCTTTCTTTATGTTCTGAGTTCAAATTTCACCAAGGTTGACTTTATCTTTCATCCTTTTGGGGTTGATAAAATAAGTACCAATTGAGTACTATGGTCAATTAAATAAGTACCATTTGAGTACTGTGGTCAATGTAATTGATTTAACCCTTCTCCTAAACTTACTGGCCTTATGCCAAAATTTGAAACTGATATTATTGTTAAGTCTTCCACAAAGTGGAATATCTCAAATGCACTACAGAGAACTGAAGATGAATAACTATTTAAAGAATTTATTCAAGGTGTGAAGAAGAGGATGGAGCACTTACATGATCATTATTTCACTGCTGCAAGGCAGTGTGCTGGTAGAATTGTTTGCACATTAGACACAATGTCTAGTGGCATTTCTTCTGACTTAGCTCATTCTAAGTTCAAATTCTGCCATGGCTAACTTTGCCTTTTATCCTTTCAGAGTCAATAAAATAAGTAACTATTGAGCATTGAGGCTGATGTAATAGGCTTAGTGCTCTCCTCTAAATTTGCTGGCCTTGTGCCAAAATTTGAAAGAATAATTATTCCACTGAGTTGATCTTGGCGATGATGTAATGATAAGAATTTATGGGAGGGACAATGAGGATGAAACAGTTTTAGATCTTCCTAGCAATGCTTGACAAAAATAATATTGTAATATACATATGTTATAGGGTAGGGAGCTGGCAGAATCATTACTGTGCTAGGCAAATTGGTTAGCAGCATTTTATCTGCTTTTACGTTCTAAGTTCAAATTCCACCAAAGTTGACTTTGCCTTTCATCCTTTCGGTGCCAATAAAATAAGTACCAGTTGAGCACTGGGGGTTGATGTAATCGTCTTACCTGCTCCACTGAATTTTGGCCTTGTGCCAAACTTTGAACCCAATATGCCTATGTTATACATATGTATAATTTTCAACATTACATATGCGTTATACATAATATTCTATATTCTTTTATTCTACTTTTTTTTTACACATTCCAATCATTTGACTGCAGCCATGCTGGAGCACTGCCTTAAAGGGTTTTAGTTGATCAAATCAACCCCAGGACTTATTCTATCGGTCTTTTTTGCCAAACCACTAAGCTATGAGGACATAAACACATCAACATCGGTTGTCAAGTGATAGCGTGGTGGTAGGGGGAACAAACAAAGATACATACACAAATATATATACATATACATATATACATATATATATATATATATATATATAATAATAATAATAAATATTAGGGAATAAATCCAAACTTACAGGGAAAAATCAGATTTAGGATTGAATCCAATTTTATAGTGAAATATTATATTATATTAAATTAGAGACAAAACCACTATTATGCAAATCAAACAAAGAAAGACTTAAGCCAATACATAAATTAATTTATATTATTTAGAAATGTAACAATTATTAATATCCACTACGATCGTTTCGTGTCTTCAGTCATCAAATCTATGAGTAGTAGACATTCATCAGGTGGTTT
Organism: Octopus sinensis; assembly: GCF_006345805.1. Lineage (NCBI taxonomy): Eukaryota > Metazoa > Mollusca > Cephalopoda > Octopoda > Octopodidae > Octopus > Octopus sinensis. The sequence continues at coordinate 74,812,833 of NC_043007.1, read as the reverse complement.
CAGAATATTCTTGGCGAGTTTTAAACCACCTGATGAATGTCTACTACTCATAGATTTGATGACTGAAGACACAAAACGATCGTAGTGGATATTAATAATTGTTACATTTCTAAATAATATAAATTAATTTATGTATTGGCTTAAGTCTTTCTTTGTTTGATTTGCATAATAGTGGTTTTGTCTCTTATTTAATATAATATATATATATATATATATATATATAATAATAATAATAAATATTAGGGAATAAATCCAAACTTACAGGGAAAAATCAGATTTAGGATTGAATCCAATTTTATAGTAAAATATTATATTATATTAAATTAGAGACAAAACCACTATTATGCAAATCAAACAAAGAAAGACTTAAGCCAATACATAAATTAATTTATATTATTTAGAAATGTAACAATTATTAATATCCACTACGATCGTTTCGTGTCTTCAGTCATCAAATCTATGAGTAGTAGACATTCATCAGGTGGTTTCAGAATATTCTTGGCGAGTTTTAAACCACCTGATGAATGTCTACTACTCATAGATTTGATGACTGAAGACACAAAACGATCGTAGTGGATATTAATAATTGTTACATTTCTAAATAATATAAATTAATTTATGTATTGGCTTAAGTCTTTCTTTGTTTGATTTGCATAATAGTGGTTTTGTCTCTTATTTAATATAATATTATATATATATATATATATATATATATATGCATACAAGCTTCTTTCAGTTTTTTATTTCTTTATTGCCCACAAGGGGCTAAACATAGAGGGGACAAACAAGGACAGAAAAAGGGATTAAGTCAATTACATCGACCCCAGTGCATAACTGATACTTAATTTATTGACTCCGCAAGGATGAAAGGCAAAGTTGACCTCGGTGGAATTCGAACTCTGAAAGTATAAACGTATAGACAGACGAAATACTGCTAAGTGTTTCGCCCGGCAAGCTAACATTTCTGCCAGCTCGCCGCCTTCTTTCAGTTTCTGTCTACCAAATCCACTCACAAGGTTTTGGCTGACCTGAGGCTATAGTAGAAGACAGTTGCCCAAGGTGACACGTAGTGGGACTGAATATGGAATCATGTGGTTGGGGAACAAGCTTCTTACCACACAGCCATGCCTGTGCCTATACATTTACATAATTTTCTATCTTACATGTCATATTTGATATTAAATTTATTTGTTAAACCACACATTATTTATGAGTCGGGATGACATATATTTTTATGGACAAAAACATACAACATGACAGTATTTTATATAACATTTGACATTACCCTCAATAGCTAACAATCCGTGAAATACAGTCTTTTTGTTGTTTAACGTCCTACTGCAAATAATACACCTTAATCATTTTTTTGCTAGCCTTTAATCAATATATAGATATATAATACCTGATGTCACAATTTTTGAGTGTTTGAGTGACAAACGACTTTAAATTATGGAACGTAACCATTGACATAACCCAAATTTTTAATATTGGTTTCAAATTTTGGCCCAAGGCCAGCAATTTTGAATGAGTGGGTTAGTCGATTACATCAACCCCAGTGCTCAACTGGTACATATTTTATCGACCCCAAGGGGATAAAAGGCAAAGTTGGCCTTGGTGGAATCTGAACTCTGAATGTAAAGATAGATGAAATGCCACTAAGCATTTTTGCCAGAGTGTTAATGGTTCTACCAGCTGGCTGCCTTCAAGGTTTTTAATATTGAAATACAAGTTTGTGTGTTATGCTTTCAACACTGTTTAATATGTATGCTTAGGCTCCTAAATAACCCTATGTCCACTTTCAACAATTTTAACTATGGAGGTACTTCTAAGACATAATTTTTAACATAAGGCAGCAGTGTTATGAAGATGTATAAAATTAAGCCTCAGCACAAAAATAAGAAACTTTACCAAACATGGAATTTCCACTTGTCCTGTTAGCAATGATAATTTCTTATTTCTTTATTGCCCACAAGGGGCTACACACAGAGGGGACAAACAAGGACAGACAAATGGATTAAGTCGATTACATTGACCCCAGTGCGTAATTGGTACTTAATTTATCTACCATGAAAGGATGAAAAGCAATGTCAACTTCAGTGGAATTTGAACTCAGAATGTAGCGGCAGACGAAATACCTGTTTCTTTACTATCCACAAGGGGCTAAACACAGAGAGGACAAACAAGGATAGACAAATGGATTAAGTCGATTATATCACCCCCAGTGCATAACTGGTACTTAATTTATCGACCCCGAAAGGATGAAAGGCAAAGTCGACCTTGACAGAATTTGAACTCAGAGTGTAAAGTCAGACGAAATACCACTAAGCATTTTGCCCGGAATGCTAGCGTTTCTGCCAGCTCGCCGCCTTAAGCAATGATAATTTCTGAATACCATAAAATACTGTAGGTTTGAATCCTTCCATTCTAACACAGTCAAACAGACACACGCACATACACATGTGTGTGTGTATGTGTATTGTAATAAATATAAAAGGAGATATGTATAATATATTTTGAATCTATTGAAGTATATGTATGTGTGTGTGTGCATATGTATGTACATTTGTGTATATTCTAATATATAGAATCTACATACAAAAAGTGATATGCAGTAGAACCAAATACAGAAGGTATTTTTACATTTTTTATAGTTTGGTGTTAATTTATTGAACACTATTGATTATTGATAAACAATTGATCGAAAATAGTTTTATGGAAAACTACAATTGATCCAAGTAATAGTTGTTTACATCAACATTAATTAAATGAATGAACATAGGTTAAAGGGAAAAGATACTGTTATATTTTGTTTTTCGCCCTTTTCAAGCCTATCCAGGCTCATGGGCCTAGTTTCCCAGTTTCTGTGGCATATGTGTTCCCCCCAGGTGAACGGGATGCCAGTCCATCGCAGTGTTACTCAAGAAACAGGAAGAGAGAGAGTGAGAGAACGTTATGGTGAAAGAGTACCACAGGGGTCGCCACCACCCCCTGCCGGAGCCTTGTAGAGCTTTTAGGTGTTTTCACTCAATAAACATACATAACGCTCAGTCTGGGAATCAAAACCGCGATCCTCTGACCGCGAGTCCGCTGCCCTAACCACCAGGCCATTGTGCTTCCACACTGTTATATTTTAGTAAAATAAATCCTTTCATCTAAGTTTTCTACAATGTGCATATATGTGTGTGTATGTCTGCATGTATATGTCATGCTAATACCATGCCATGATGCATGTGTGTATATGCATGTATGTGTGTAGACTAGAGAGATGGGTACCTCTTGAACTTTTGTCAACAATTGTGGGGAAGGAAAGACCTGAGCAGCGAATGAATTTCAGTAGGGTGATGTTCTGACAAGTAAAAACTGGGCATAATAACTAATGCACCAATTGGTGGTGAGTGTGGAGACAGCACTGGTGATGAGAAGAGAAAATATAAGAGACATGTGTGTATATGTCTATGAGTCTGTGTATATGTCTATGTGTCTGTGGGTTGAGGCATATGGCTTAGTGGTTAGGGTGTTGGATTTATGATTGTAAGGTTGTGGTTTCAATTCCTGGACCAGGTGACTCATTGAGTTCTTGGGCAAAACACTTTATTTCACGTTGCTCCAGTCCACTAAGCTAGCAAAAATAAGTAATCCTGTGATGGACTGGCATCCCATCCAGGGAACTGAGGAACCAGCCCTTATGAGTCTACAAGACTTGGAAAGGAACTTTACTTTGTTTTTATATGTTTGTGTGTGTATGTCATGTTTATACCATGATGCATGTGCATATATGCACTAGTATGCACATATATCATATCTACACCCTACCATGCTAGGGACAGTCCCCTTAACTCTTTGATGAAGTCATAGGGGTGATGTTAGGACATACAGCATGTCTTGAGCACTGTTAGACCTGACAGAGCTCATCCCTCTTCAGGTCTGACCACAGCTGATTATCTCCAGAAGTGAAAGTCTGAGAAAAAAAAAAAGAATCGACCCCAGTACATGACCGGTGTTTTATTTATTGACCTCCAAAAGGATAAAAGGCAAAAAATGATCTCAGTGTACAGAAAGCTGGAAAATTACATCTAAGCAATTTATCTAATGCTTTAACAATTCAGCCAACTGCTTGATTTTCTATCAGTCTGCCTCAACACTACAGACCCTTCCATCTTTTTATATCTGCCTCAACCATAACCCAGCGAGTACTTCTGGCTTTCTATATGTCTGCCTTAATCCTAATTCTAACACTTTTGGATAGAGCTTATCTGGATTTGTGAGGCTGATTCTCCCAGCCTGAAGGAGACACCAGTCCATAGGAGTGGAGAAGTGTGGAATAAAAATTTTTATTCCAGGATACAATGAGCCACCTGATCCAAGAATAGAACCCAAAACATAATGATTGCAAGTCTGACATGCTAAACACAAGGCGACATAACTTCACACATGTTATGTTTTTGTCGAGAGTCTAAAGAATGCTGTGGTTTCTGTTTAATGTCTCTTTACAGTCTTCATCAGTACTGGTTCATAATCTCATGGAATTTAATCAATTTGTAAATGGTGTTCATGTTTTTATTGTACAAAGAAATTAGCAGTTAAACAAGATGATATAAAAAAAAACCTCCTAATATTAGTAAAAATCTCATGGGCAACAAAATATACATGTATATGTTCATACACACACACACTATTTACTTGGTGCCAGCAGGGATGCTTTTTATGTGATGCCAGCATTTTTATGATATGATCTGACTGACGATTGATTCAATTTTGTTTTTGACCAACAGTTTTTAATAAATTGGATTTCTCTCAACAGTCTACAGATCATTTTACAACCATATACCTGCATCTAATTTATTTTCAGCCTTCATAAAATCTTCTCCATTCAATGTATGTGTTTTACTACTCTGCAAATATCACACTTCGAAAATATGCCTTTCACTTTCAGAGAAAATACCTTTATTGCAAGTAGAGGCAACAGGAACTCTCAAGTCTTTTCTAATGCTTTTTAAAATTTTGGTTTCTATAATTTCAGAATGCCCATGGTATATACTCCTGATTAGATCATCCAGGTAACAGAAGCTGCCAAATATCTCTAGGCGAGCCTCTGAGTATTTAAAATAATTTATTTCACCAATGCTCTTATTGCTAACTACTCCTGTAGGTCTGCTACTTATGAAGTCCTTAGAGAGGATGTCCCTATCTGCTTGAAACTATATGGGACCCTAAAACAATAAATGAAAGCAAGGTACATGTTACAAAGCCTTACTTGCTCACAGCTTATTGCTGGCTGTTCTTTACACCCTTTGTGTACACAGATATGCTTATGTATATCTATTTATATTCAAGGATACTCATAATGGTTGGCATTGTAAAGACTTGTATTACTAGGGAAAAAACAACAGAAATAGTACAGAGAAATTGCTATGGGAAGCTGGCTTTCTTTTTTCTTTTTTCCCTCATTCTCATCTCTAACATAGGATATTCCATCCTTCACAACAATTCCTATTTAGTATTTCTGTCATTCTTTTCATATAGATATGCGTATGTGTACATGGATGTGCGTGTGTGTGTGTGTGTGTGTGTGTGTGTATAAATAAATGCTTCTTTTTATGTTCAGTTATAATAAAAACAATTTTCCATTAACCCGATGAGTTACTCTTGAGTATAAATTTATTATTTTTAAACAAGAATATTATTCACAATAACTTCAAAGTTTCAATCACTTAAGCCATCATTGGACTGCAATACACACGCACACACACACACACACAACACACACACACACACTGTAGTATATCTGTCTATCTATTTATCTAACTAGCTATCTATATATTTATGTATATATCTGTAAGTATGCATGCATGTATTTCTCTCTCACTCTCTCTCTCTCTCTCTCTTTCTCTCTCTCTCTATCTCTAGCCACACACACACACACATATATATATATACGTACATACATGCATGCATATTTCTAGTTTCTGGTTATGGAGGAAGAGACAATGCTCCTGCCTTTCCCCACCCTACCAGTAGACTAGAGAGATGGGTACCTCTTGAACTTTTGTCTGTCAATAATTGTGGGGAAGGAAAGACCTGAGCAGCGAATGAATTTCAGTAGGGTGATGTTCTGACAAGTAAAAACTGGGCATAATAACTAATGCACCAATTGGTGGTGAGTGTGGAGACAGCACTGGTGATGAGAAGAGAAGATATAAGAGGCACAGAAATGCTTGAGTGGAGGTGGAATGAATTCAACTGATCTGAGGAGCAGAGGCCATTATAGTAGGGACACAAAAGACAGCGAAAAGACACAGTGTATTTGTAAGGCAGAGGTGGAGAGGTGCATGTCAGCTGATGACTTTAAGACTGTCAGTCAGGTGTCCCTTTTCTGGATGCAGTTTAAGACGTCTGTGCATGCAACAACAGTGCCATCCTAGGGTAAAGTAATATTCCATTTAAATCTCACCTGAATTTTGTTGAATATCAATATATTTTGCAAAAAAAGAGTGCTGAAGTACTTTCTGACTCTGAAGACAGAGCAAGTCATTGGGATGTAGACCTAGGTTTGTGAAAGATGTCCCTTCACCAAGAGAGGACCCTCTGTGATAGCAAGACCCAAGAGCTGGAGTGGTTGGGAAGGTTCTAGCTGAGTGCTGCATGCAACCATGCAAAACCAGTCTCTACATTAACAATGCTATTACTACAACCCATGTCACAATACACAAAACTTCAGCTGCTTGTCTTCTACCTTCCTATATTGTATCATCTGCAAACCTAGTCTAAGGAAACTGGCAGCCACCTTGCCAATCCCTTATGTGAACATATTTAAAACTCACTGCTGCATATGCCAGCTCAACCTGTCATCAACCATTTCACCACAGTGAATCATTCCATAACTCCTTTATCTCTGTGTGGCACCTTTACACATCATGACACAAACAGAAGCAATGCCTTTTAATATTCAAACACAGAATCAAAATATTGATGGCTTTAAACGAATGCTTTTTTTTTCTTTTATTTCTTCACCCATTCTTAGTTTGATAATCCCATTCTTACCCTCAAATCATCTCACACCCCAGTTTTCCTCTCCACTTTATCCATGCCTACTTCACGTCTCATTCTCTTTCTCTTTCTCCCTCTCTCACATTACCATATCACAATGTCATCATACATAAATTGAAGGGAAATTTACTCTTGAGTTGGAGACCACATCCGCTAGTGATGTGGGGCATAGACTAAGAGAGAAGAGTTGTGAGTGCCTTTAAATTATGTCAGTCTTCCAAACATCACGGTTACTACCTGAATCATAAAATTAATGAAACTCACATGCATACATACATGAATAAGCAAAATATACTCTGTTGTACTAACTATGAGAAAAAGAAAACTCAGTACGCTTTTAGAGGAAACATTTACTGTGGAAATAGAAATTTCACTGCCTCAAAGTGGCCAGGGTTTTCATCTTGGGTGAGAATCTTGGGTGGACTAGTGAAGACTTGAAAAATGGACAGCACACTAAAAATGCATGGCTGTGAGGTTAAGAAGCTTGCTTTGCAACCCTCTGGTTTCAGGTTGTGCAGAAAGGTATCTTACCTAGTGATTAATATAACAGCATAATAGTCAACTGTTACAAGGACAAAAGAGATGCCTTAGGTAAAATAATTACAGAGACATCAAACTACTGAACCAGATTATGAAAGTATAGAAAGAGACATTTTTTTGTCTGGGAGAAGCACTACTGATGCTATCTTTCTATTAAGGCAACTGCAGGAGAAGCATTTAGTTAAAAATAAATTGCTGTACTTGGTATTTATTGACATGGAGAAAGCCTTTGATAGGATACCCCACTTCTTTATCTGGTGGTCACCTCAGGAGCTACGGGTGGACAAATGACTTGTGAGAGCCATTCAGGCCATGTACAAGTGTGTTGTCAGTAAGGTGACATCGCCTGGTCCAGGAATCGAAATCACAATCTTACGATCATGAGTCCAACACCCTAACCACTAACTCACATGCCTCCACTATATATATATATATATATATGTATAAATTAGAAAAAACCCACCTTCTATCAATTCAATAATGAAAATTTAAATTATACCAACTAGAAAATTACATATTATAGAAAGATTAATTTATATATATGTATATTATATTTTGTGAAATTTGATTTAGTATTTCTAAATTGAATTTTTCCCTGTAAGTTTGGAATAATATTTCCTCATATTCATCATCATCATCATTTAACGTCTGTTTTCCATGCTAGCACGGGTTGGATGGTTCGACCAGGGTCTGGGAAACCAGAAGGCAGCCACCAGGCTCCAGTCTGATCTGGCAGTGTTTCTACAGCTGGATGCCCTTCCTAACACCAATATATATATATATATAATATATATATATATATATATATATATATATATATATATTGTGGATAAGAGGATATCAAATTATATAAAATAATAGGTAGGTGCATGCAATTAGTGTTCAGGGTGAATCTTTGCTTAAATTCCAACATTAAATGCTGGGATGTGGTGGTTGCCTAAATGAACATTGGCTATAGGTAATGTATCGATCAAGCTGGTACATGTCAAATCAAACAGAGGGATAGGCAGGCAAACGACATGTGTCAGGTCAGATTATAATGAGTGATATGATTGAATTAATGTAAATATGAGTGCAAGCTTAACCAGGTGAGTATTAAATTAAATACTAAATTTTTTTTTTCCCAGGCATATAGATTTTTCTGAAATCTTTCATCATCAGATGTATTTAAAGATATACACAGAAATATCAGTATGGATCTTTTCTGTTGCTACCACAGTTTTTTAAATTTCTAAATTAAGTGAAAATTTTCAAATTTGATATATTGATGAAATTTTTTGTGCTGCATTGGATTTTGTTATTCACTTGTTCCGGAAAAATTTTAGAAAAATGTTACAGAGGATTAAAGTTTGATCATTTTTACCCAGTCAGAAAACAGGATTTGGAAGCTGGTACTTTCTGCATGATAGCTGTATAGCACAACATTATGAATACAAATTTGTGTTAAACAAACTGGATGTTACACTACTGTAATAATAATTCTGTTCATGTAAACAGAATAAACAACACTCTCAGAGTGGTTGGTGCTAGGAAAGACATCCAGCAGTAGAAACTTTGCCAGATCAGATTGGAGTTTGGTGCAGCCATCTGGTTTGCTAAACCTCAGTCAAATCGTCCAACCCATGCTAGCATGGAAAGTGGACGTTAAACGATGATGATGATGATGATGATGATGTAAACAATTAATACATTTTTTGTAGTAAAAATTCCAAAATGAAAGTCTGAGTAAAACTTCCAAATGAAAGTCAGAGTTTCTCCTGAAACAAATTTCAATTTTCATATCTCCTCTGCTATATAAATTGCAGAAATATGACTCAACCATAGAATGATGGGTCCCACAGCATCATTTATTCCTTCAATTTACAAAGGCCCATGTTCTTTTTTCTACTTGTTGCATGTGGGTACCATCTTCCAAATTAATAAATTCAATGCTGTGGTTCACCATTCTATTTCCAGAATTATAACCATCAATTTCAGGAATGTGAGAATAGGTCCTCAACAAGTCACTGAAAATTGTAGTTCCTGGAAGAAGCGACTAATGTATATATTCCTCTAGTGTGTCATGATTCTGACATGGTGCTACATAAAGAAAAACATGTCTGGTCTTGTAACACACTCCCTTAAAATCCCACTGTTCAGGCATCCCCTTTTCCATTTTCTGTTTCCCTCATCAATTATAAACCAAACAAACACTTCAGAATTCCTGATGCAGATTCAGTGAAAATTATACCAAAACTGTAGATGACATCAGATAGCCCAAGCAGTGAAAGTGCTTTAATCGGCATATTAATAGACATATACCCAAAGTCCAAATAATTACTTACACACACACACACACACACACACCACACACACACACACACACAACACACACACATGTATATATGTATAGAATCTGGTTATCCATACCAGTTGTACTTTCTAAATGAAATTTTCACTCGTCTTAAGAGTTTTAATACTAAAAATACAAATTGCATAAAACATTTACCCTTGAAGCGTGGGAAGCTGATGTGACCATCTCTTGTAAAGCTCTGACTGAGAGAGCTTGTTCCAGAACAAAGGCACATACTGACATATCAGGTGGTACATCCTGCAATAAAAAAATAAAGAAATAAGAAACTTAATGACTGATATCATACATTGTTTTACATCTCAATAAAGTATGAAAATTATAATGAGAGAAAAAAAAACTATTTCATTATCCAGAATGAGGTGATTGGGCACAGCTATTTAGATGGTAATCATTTGGTATTGTTGAACTTTGATGATAGATCTGGTAACAACGAATATTTTTTACTAAGGATATTCCTGAATTTTTCGACGATGGAAATGGTAACTACTAATATTCTTTATTAAGGATATTCCTGAATCCTCCCTCTCTGAAGATGGAATAGTTGGCCTTTGTGTGGAAATCTTTGCTCACTGTAATAAGCCCCTTATGTACCATATGCACAACTATTCTAGAAACAGCTGTAAAACACTTTATGTATGCATGACTTCTTAATCCCTTATTTACTCTGTAATTATGTTTGAATTATAAATTTCTAGCTTTAAAGTGATAACACATGTTATGCTTGTTCATTCTTTCTTTCATATATGTTTCTACCTACTCAGTGAGGAACCTCTTATAGTCATTCATTGCTACAACACCAGTTCTGTTATGTTTTAGTTGCAGTTCAATTAAACCAACCTAAGCACTTATTGTACATACCTATTACATTATGTCAATAGATGCAATCTCATATATATATAGATTCAGATGAATATGGTACTTAAGTCAAAGGCACCAGAATTTTGTATGGTATTATCCATATAAATCCATGGGGTGTGGATATACTTGTTGCTTATTTTGAATACATATATTCTTTTATCCTTTTATTTGTTTCAGTCATATGACTGTGGCCATGCTGGAGTATCACTTTTAGTCGAACAAATCGACTCCAGAACTTATTCTTTGTGAGCCGAGTACTTATTCTATTGGTCTCTTTAGCTGAACTGCTAACTTATGGAGATGTAAACACACTAACATTGCTTGTCAAACAATGGTGAGGGGACAAACACAGCACACAAATACATACATACATACATACATACATACATACATACATACATACATACATACATACATATTTATATATATACATGATGGGCTTCTTTCAGTTTCTGTCTACTAAATCCACTCACAAGGCTTTGGTCAGCCCTAGGCTATAGTAGAAGACATTTGCCCAAGGTGTCATGCAGTTGGCCTGAACCCAGAAGCATGTGATTGGGAAGAAAGTTTTTTACCACCCAGCCACTCATCTGCCTACACACACACACACACACATATATATATATATATTATTGTTATTGTTATTGTTATTATTATTATTATTATTATTATCATTATCATTATCATTATTATTATTATTATTATCATTATTACTATTATTTTTATTATTATTATTATTATTATTATTATTCTCATTATTATTATTATTTTATTATTATTATTATTTGCTTTATTCACTGAGGCCAATTTTAACACATATCATTCCAGATTCATGTATGTGTGTCAGCAAGGTCTGGAATTACAGACAAATTACTGATTCCTTTAGGGCAATAGGCCTGCTTGATATGTAGAAAAGGTGATGGTAGAAACTCCATACAGTGTAATTAGTACAAGCAATGGACACTTAAGAGGTGAAGTGGTATCATAAGAATGCTAACAGAGAAAGTAGTGTTTATATGCAGCAGATGTGCAGGTACATTAAACACTTGGAATGTGTGCAGAAAATAGACTCCCTCAAATGTTCAAGTGGATCCTTAGAAATAGTAGATAGTTTTCATTACCTATGCAACCAAATTAGCAGTGGAGGAAGAATCTCTGAAAGCATAGTTGCTAGAATAAGAACAGGCTGGGCAAAGTTCAGAGAGCTTCTACCTTTGTTGGCAAAAAGGGCCTCTTCCTCAGAGTGAAAGGCAGATTGTATGACATCTGTGTATGAGCAGCTATGCTACACTGTAATGAGACATAGGATGTGACTACTCAGAACTTGTGAAAGCTTGAAAGAAATGAAACCAGCATGCTCTGTTGGATGGGTAATTCTTGTGTGTATGTATGACTGAATGTAAATGATTTAAGAGAAAAGTTGGGTACAAGAGGCATAAGATGTAGTGTGCAAGAGAGAAGACTGCACTGATATGGTCATATGATGCATATGGATGTGGGCAGCTGCATAAAGAAGTGCCAATCTTCAATTGTGGAGGGAACATGCAGAAGGGGAAAAGGCAATGAGAAAAAGCTCTTCAGACTCTAGATCTCACTGAGGAGAACACAACTGAGATTTCTGGGGATTTGCTGTGCTAGAGAAGACAAGTCAAACTAAGTCGAATCATGGCCATCAATACATACAGGCATGTCCCTCTGTCAGCTGAGAAGTCTTTGATTTGTGGGCTTGTGGGTGCTGCTGCTATGTAAAGTGTACCAGTGTGTAGATGCCGCATCAGAAGCACCGATGTTGGTGCCATGTAAAGAGCACCCAGTACACTCTGTTAAGTGGTTGGTGTTAGGAAGGGAATCAAGCTGTAGAAACCATGCCAAAACAGATACACACACAGACACACAGACACACACACACACACACACACACAAACGCACACACACACATATGTGTGTGTATATATATGCATATGTGTATATGTGTGTGTGTATATATATATATATATATGTGGAGATATATATATATATATATATATATATATAATACATGTGTGTATACATATATATATATATGTACACACACACATATATATATATATTTTAGCAGAGATACCCGGCGTTGCTAGGGATTAAAATGGCGTAGTTTCTTATTGTTTTACTTGCTTTGGTCATGTGGTCATGTGACTGTGGCTATGCTGGAATACCTTTAGCCAAAGAAATCAACAACAGGATTTATTCTTTGCAAGCATAGTACTTATTCTATCGGTGTGTTTTGCAAACACCTATGTTATGGGGATGTAAACACAACAACGTCGGTAGTCAAGTGAAGGTGGGGATACAAACACAGACAGACACTAACACATACGCACACTTATATATATTATATATATACATAATATATATATGGCCTATTATGGCCATTCCTTGATTGTGATATATATATATATATATATATATACTATATATACATATATATAATATATATATACATATATATACATATTATATACATATATATACATATATATTATATATATTATATTATATATATATATACATATATACATATATACATATATATATACATATATAATATTCCTATACATATATACATTATATATATATACATATATACATATATATATATATTATATTATATATATATATATGCATATATATATATATATATATATTATATATATATATATATATATATAAATATATATACATACATATATATACATATATAATATATAAGGTACAAGTTAGAGGTATTAAGCCCTCTAAGGGATAGAAGCATCCAGAGGCACTCCTAGTAATTACCTCTGTAAGTATGGTCCTTGGTATAAGGTATACGGCAGCAGGTAATTTAAAAAGGTAAACCGTGGTTTAATGTATATATAGACGATCAGAAAATGGAGGTAAAATAACAAATAGAAGTGTGTCTTTGCTGCTAAAAAGTCATTATTTAATTAGTTAAGCAAGGTGAAGGTAAGAGTGAGTTTACAGCTGTTACTGTGTACCATATTGAGGTAAATGTGTATTTACCTCATTGCAAATGGTAGACGCCATCAGAATGAAGAAGGCAGATACACACATATATATATATATATATACTCTTTCTCTCTTACTCTTTTACTTGTTTCAGTCATTTGACTGTGGCCATGCTGGAGCACTGCCTTTAATCGAGCAACTCGACCCCGGGACTTATTCTTTTGTAAGCCCAGTACTTATTCTATCGGTCTCTTTTGCCGAACCCCTAAATAACGGGGACATAAACAAACCAGCATCGGTTATCAAGCAATGCTAGGGGGACAAACACAGACACACAAACATACACGCACATACATATATATACATATATACGACAGGCTTCTTTCAGTTTCCCTCTACCAAATTCACTCACAAGACTTTGGTCGGCCCGAGGCTATAGTAGAAGACACTTGCCCAAGGTGCCACGCAGTGGGACTGAACCCGGAACCATGTGGTTGGTAAACAAGCTACTTACCACACAGCCACTCCTGCCATGTATACATATATTTGCATATATATGTAAATATATATATATACATTTACATATATATATACATGTATATATATGTATATATACATGTATATACATATACATAGATATATACATATAGGTATATATAAATATGTATATATACATGTATATATATATGCAAATATATATGTATATGCATATATATATATATACATACATACATGCATACATGCATACATACATACATGCATACATACATACATAATACATACATACATACATACATACAGATATACACACAACAGGCTTCTTTCAGTTTCTGTCTACCAAATCCTCTCAGAAGGCTTTGGTCAGCCCAAAGCTATAGCGAAAAACACTTGCCCCTGGTGCTACACAGTGGGACTGAACCCAGAACTATGTAGTTGTGAAACAAATTCCTTACCACACAACCATGCCAGGTAAGTAATTTGATACGAGAGTGAGTTCTGGGACTAAAATGATTTGGGTAATGGTTAGAATCATTCAGGCCATTCTTGAATACACACTCCGTGATATTTTTACATTAAAGACACTACACACTATGCTACACGTATAAATATTTACTATAAAAATGAAATAACATAAAATAGCTTTTGTTTTTAGTTTCTTTTAAACAGTTTTAGTTTTTTTTTTTTAGCTATTATTGCGAATAAATACAATATTGTTGCTAGGATTACTTTCGTTTAAAGCAAAGTAATACCCCAGCTGGTAACAGTGAGACATAATTTATAATTTATATATTGATATTGGTGGTAGTGATGATAATATACAGCTCATAAGGCTGCTGAGAGCAGTAGTAGTACCATTGCTGCTGCTGCTGCTGCTACAGTTGCTGCTGTTGCTGCTGATAATCATGTATAACCCTTCCCTTTGTTGTTTCTGGAAAGTTTCCAGTATATCAGCTTGATGTTGCTATTCCTAATTTGGCCAAGCATCTGTGATGAGTATCTAGTTAGGCTTGTATCTAATATCAGATGTTAAAAATAGTACCATGACTAGCTACAAAAAATACCTCAGCAAGATTAGTGAGAGAGAGAGAGAGAGAGAGAGAGAGAAATTAAGATGTGTAGGACTCTTCTGTTCAAAGAAACAGCACCTGTGTTTAGTAAATAAAATGTAATGACAACCAATTACTAGAAAAATGTTAACAATGATTTATTAAACCTTCTTATATATATATATATATATATATATATATATATATAAATATATATAATATATATATATAAATATATATATGTGTGTTATATATATATATATATATATATATATATGTATATATATATATATGTATATATATATGCATATATATGTATATATGTATGTATATAAATATATATATATATATATATATACATACATATGTATGTATGTATGTATTTATGTATGCATGTTTGTAGTATGCATGTATGTTTGTATATATATATATATATATATATTAGAATTGCATCGTTTAACTATTTTTTTTAAAAACAGAAGTTTGTAATTAAAAAGTTATTTGTTAAGAGGCAACAATAATTCTCGTGTTTATTTGTTATTTTAAAAGATTGGTTAATAACTAGTTTAATAAAAAGAGAGTAAGGCAAAGAATAAGACAACAACCTTATAATGTGGCTGGTGTGAAGGAGAATAAGACTACAATAAAATCAAAGCTAGGTGAGATGTTAAGAGGGTGGGGGAAAAAAATGGTTCTTTGAGAGAAAAGCAAAAAATAATATAGCAAGTGAAGTATAGAGTTACAGCTATATCGGATAAATTTGTGTGTGAAGCGAGTGAGCTGCTGAATACTGGACTGTTGAATAGCTGCATACAAACACATAGGTGATCAGGCAACATTCAACTTCCTGCAGGAATCATAACATTTATCAAAGATTGTTACCATTTGGGAATGTCAGTTATCTTAAAGTAACAGTTTTCTGATTATCGCATAACTTTCAGTTCAGTGAAAATGCTATTGATGTAGTTGTGCTATTGTTGTTAGCAACTTGTACTTACAACTTTACATATAATATTTAGAAAGAAAGAATAAAACTAAATAAAAATAAATAAATAAACAACAAAATTGAAAGTAAGGAAGCCTTTTGCATGGGTAACTTGCCCAACTAGAAATAGCAGCCAAATCTTTTTTTCCATTTACATGCTAACAACTTACAAAAGTGGAAAGAAGCATTAAATAACCTTTTCTACTAAAGGCACAAAGCCTGAAATTTTGGTGGAAGGGGACAAGTCAATTACACTGACCCTGAAAGAATTTAAAGACCAAAGTTGACCTCAGCGAAGCATTAAATAATGTAAATCCTAAATATAATAATAATAATAATAATAATAATAATAATAATAATAATAATAATAATAATAATAATAATAATAATAATAATGTGGCATCTCAAGGCGGTTACAATACCAGTGATCGTAGGAGCACTAGGAATGATCAAGAAGAGAACCGAAAATTATATGAGAATGATCCCTGGCTTACCATCCCTGCAAGAAGTGCAAAAGATTGTCTTAACTGGTACATCACACGTATTGAGAAGAGCATTGTCGATGTGAGAACTGTTGCTGCTCATGTATTTTAATTTAACTTAAAAAAAACAATTTTTTTTAAATGAACGAACTACTGAGTTTGGTTTAATGGCCTACCAATGTATACTATGAGTTTCTTTGCCCTAGGAGTCGGGAAGACACTCGGCAAGAAATGAAAGCAAATTTGAAAGAAGAAAAAAAAAAAGTAATAATAATAATCATAATGAAATTATTGTATACAGTGCTCAGGTGCACCACAACAATACTATATAAAAAAGTAAAAGCAAAACATAAGATTCTGGAACAAGGTATTTATATAGAAGTAGGAAAGTTCAGTTATTGAAAATTTTTTTAAAGATAACTATTTCTGGCAAGCTGGCAAAATCATTAGCATGTTGAGCAAAATCCTTACCAGTTTTCACTGGTATTTACATTTTGAGTTCAAATCCTGCTGAGGTCGACCTTGCCTCTCATCCTTTCAGGACTGATAAAATAAGTATCAGGTGAACATTTGGGTTGATGTAATCAACTTAACCAACCCTGGCCATCCCGAAACTTGCTGGCCTTGTGTCAGAATTTGAAACCAATAAATCAGTTGTGTTATGAAAAATATGTTAGGTTTCTATTAAGAGATCATTTTTTTCTTTATTCAAAGGTAAAAATAACATATACTTTACAAAAAAAATTAATTTACTTCAGGTCTAACTGGTTATTTAATCCATCTTTAATAAAATTATAGTTGTGTTGCTATGAAGTTTACTTTGCAATTATGAGGTTTGGGATTCAGCCCCACTATGCGATACCTTGGACAGTGGCAGTGTTTTCTACTGCCACCCCGGGGCTATAGTTGAAGACATATAGTTTGATGGGACTCTTGCAAGCTGGCAGAGTCATTAACATGTTGAGCAAAATTCTTAGCAGCATTTCACCGGTATTTACATTTTGGGTTCAAATCCTGCTGAGGTCGACTTTGGTGTGGTTTTAAATAGATTGATATCAAAATTTTGCTTCTTGCATTTCAAATACTGGTTTCAAATTTTAGCACAAGGCCAATAATTTCAGGGGTGGGAAGGGTAAGTTGATTACATTGACTCCAGTACTCAACTGGTACTTATTTTATCAACCCCAAAATAATGAAAAGCAAAAGCTGGCCTCGTTGGAATTTGAAGTTGCCATGTAAAAGACATGAAATGCTGCTATGCATTTTATCCCATGTGCTAACGGTTCTGCCAGCTCACCACCTTGTATAAAAGCCTATTATATTGGTTTCAAATTCTGGCACAAGACCAGCAACTTTAGCACATTCATTTTATCAACTCTAAAAGGAAGAAAGGCAAAGTTGACCTCAGCGGAATTTGAACTCAGAATGTAAAAGACAGATGAAATTCTGCAAAGCATTTTGCCCGGTGTACTAATGATTGTGCCAGCACACCACCATTCTGCATTTCAAATATTACTAAAACTTGTGAAGCCTTATTTGAATGATTTTAATGAAGAACAGGCATAGGAGTGGCTGTGTGGTAAGTAGCATGCTTATGAACCACATGGTTCCGGGTTCAGTCCCACTGCGTTGCACCTTGGGCAAGTGTCTTCTACTATAGTCTCGGGCTGACCAAAGCCTTGAGAGTGGATTTGGTAGATGGAAACTGAAAGAAGCTCGTCGTATATGTATATATATATATATATATATATATATGTGTGTGTGTGTGTATGTATGTATGTATGTATGTATGTATGTATGTCTGTATGTATGTATGTGTATGTGTATCTGTGTTTGTCCCCCCAACATCACTTGACATGTTTACGTCCCCAGTAACATTATTGGTTCAGCAAAAGAGACCAATAGAATAAGTACTAGGCTTACAAAGAATAAGTCCTGGAGTCTTATTCCCAATAAAATACTGATTTAGAATTTTGGCACAGTGCCAGCAAGTTTGGTGGGAAGAGGAAAGTTGACTTCATCAATCCCAGTGCCCAGCTGGTACTCATTTTATTGACCCTGAAAGGATGAAAGGCAAAGTCAACCTTGGTGCAATTTGAACTCAGAACATAAAGACAGATGAAATGCCATTAAGCATTTTGCCTGGTGTGCTAATGATTCTGCCAGGTCACTGACTTATTTCTGATGAAGTATTGCAAGTAAGTATTTGATGATCCTCTTACTAACTTCTAACAAAACAGCAATCAACACTTATGAAAATATGTAGGAAATATTTGTTAACGTCACAGCAGAGAATTATGAAGACCTTAATGCTTCTGTGCTTAAGTGTTTTGAACAGCTGGGAATTAATGCGAGTGTCAATTGGGTTAATTTCTTCAGAAACTTAGACTAGAAAGTAAAAGGGCAAGGAAAGGAATAATGTGAGTGAATCAAGACAAGAGTATTATACACTCACACACACATGTATGTGTATGTATATATATACACACACATATTTGGTTTAAATTGTCTTTTTGCATACATCAAAATGATGTGTTATAATACTATTCCACATATACAAAAACTGCCATACCAACAATCCAACAATCCCTATCATCAGCTGCTCCATGGATATCATTATGGTTTCGACACCTGGGCAGTACCATTCAATCCGGTGGTGTCAACAGCACTAAAATAAGTGTTGTTTGGGAACAAACATATCAAAGAAACCACAACTTTCAAAAATATTTACCCTATGTATAATAGTATTGGTATGTATATATGTATGTGTGTATGTAAGTATGTGTGTGTGTATGTGTGTGAGTGCGTGTGCATGTGTGTGTACATGCATGTGTGTTACTGTCTATTTGCCTCAGCTTTGTGCGATAGTTGTTAACGAGTGCCACTGTCAATGTTGAAAACATGTCCAGCTATAGGGAAGTACCATCTTGTGAAACAGGTGAAGGTTGACAACAAGAAGGGTTTCCACCCAATGTTAGTGAATTCCATCTGACCCATGCAAACATGGAAAAGTGTATGCTAAAATGATGATGTGTATATGTATGTTACATAAAATTTCTGTGTTTTTGAAGGCAATCAGTTGGCAGAATCAATAGGGCATCTTATAAATGCCTTCTGATTATTATTCTGACTCTTTGTATCTTGAGTTCAATTCCTATTGAGGTGAACTTTTAACTTTTATCCCTCCAGGGTTGATAAATAAGTACCAGTTAAATACAGGGGGTGATTATTCTCTCATACTTTCTCAGAATCAAGCATACTGCTTTGTGAGAAGATTATGAGGAAGACCACTCATAGAGTCTCTTATTTTGAAAAGTAGAGGATTGCATATGGGGTAACTGGTGACCTCTTACTAGTTTGCATGTTATGAAAACCAGCCAAAGAAATCAAAAATGGTTGGCATGGATGGATTAATGTAATGAAATGGTCAAACAAAAGATCGAATGCAACCCAGGACATTACTGTTTTGAGTCCCACTATTCTGAGGCATATAAGTGATGAAGATCACAACATTACCCCTGGATGGGGTGCCAGTACATAGCAAGGTTTCTCATTTACAGCTGAGTGGACTGGAGTGACATGAAAATGAGATGTTTTGTTCAAAAAGAAAACACACCACCTGATCCAAGAATTGAAGCTATGATCTTGCAATCGTGTGTTCAATAATACTGCAGCCATTAGGTCATGTGCAATTGGAATGGTATGGTTATAAAAAAGAAAAGAAGAAAAATTCCAGGAGGCGCATAGGCACAGGAATGGCTGTGTGGTAAGCAACTTGCTTACCAGCCACATAGTTCTGGGTTCATTTCCACTGCATGCCACCTTGGGCAAGTGTCTTCTACTATAGCCTGAGGTTGACCAAAGCCTTGTGAGTGGATTTGATAGACAGAAACTGTAAGAATGTATGTGTGTGTATATGTTTGTGTGTCTTTGTTTGTCCCCCAACATCGCTTGACAACTGATGCTGGTGTGTTTACGTCCCTGTAACTTAGCGGTTTGGCAAAAGAGAACAATAAAATAAGTACTAGGCTTCCAAAGAATAAGTCCTGGGGGTCAATTTGCTCGAGTAAAGGTGGTGCTCCAGCATGGCCACAGTCAAATGACTGAAATAAGTAAAAGAGTACATGATTCATAAACTTTGGCAAACTTCTCAAATACTGAACTTATATTTGGAATCTCAGGCTGTAAGTAGTCTATCAGCCATTACTGATAAAGATTAAAAACTGTTTACTGTAAGAACTATCATCTTAAGCCATGTCATCCACTATTACTGTTGCTGTTGTTGTTATTATTATTATTAAGGTGGTGAGCTGGCAGAATTGTTAGCACACTGGGCAAAATGCTTAGCAGCATTTCATATGAATTTATGTTCTGAATTCAAATTCTGCCAAGGTTGACTTTCCATCTCTTCCTTTCGGGGTCGATAAAATAAGTACCAGAACACTGGGGGTTGATATAATTGATTCATCTCCTTCCCCAAAATTGCTGCCCTTGAGGCAAAATTTGAAACCATTATCATCGTCATCATTATTATTATTATTATTATTATTATTATTATTATGTTATTATTAAGGTGGTGAGCTGGCAGAATCACTAGTGTGCTGGACGAAATGCTTAGCAGTGCATCGCCCACAGCTACATTCTGAGTTCAAATTCTGCTGAGGTCGACTTTGCCTTTCATCCTTTCAGGGTTGATAAATTAAGTACCAGTGAAACACTGGGGTCGATGTAATCAACTACTCTCCTCCCTGCAAATATGGATCCTTGTGCCTCCAGTAGAAAGGATTATTATTACCTCTGCCTTAGCGAAGGCAGTGGTATTATTTCAGTCGTGTTTGTTTGTCCATGGACAAGATACTTCAAGAACTGCTGGATGGATTTGGATGAAACTTTCAGGGATGTTTGGCCTCATGACTGGCATGAACTGATTAGATTTTGGAATCGATCTGTTACCAGACAAGGATTCTGAAATATTTTTCCATTTTTTTTACTTAATTCTTGAGAGCGGTCAGGTTCATTTTTAGTATTCTCGTCTGTGAGAGCAGTCGAGTTTATTTCAGATATTCTCATTTTAAAAATCATCTCTGGCTAATCATTTAGAGGACGTTAGTGTTGCCTTGGAAAGGTTTGCGCTCGCTGAGTGCTCTTGGTATAATTATTATTATTATTATTATTTTTAATGTGACAAGCTAATAGAATTGTCTGCATGCCTGGCAAAATGCTTAGTGATATTTCATTCATCTTTACATTCTGAGTTCAAATTCTACCGAGGTCGACTTTGCCTTTCATCCTTTCAGGGTCAATGAAATAAGTTCCAGTTATGCACTGGGGTCAATGTAATCAATTTATCCCCCCACCAAAATCTCAGGCCTTGTGCTTATAGTGGAAATGGATATTATTAAGGTGGTGAGCTGGCAGAGTTGTTAGAATTCTAAACAGAGTGCTTAGTGGCATTCCATCTGTCTCCATGTTCTGAGTTCAAATTCCACTGAGGTTGACTTTACATTTCATCCTTTCAAGGTCAATAAAATAAGTACCAGTTGAGTACTGGGGTTGATCTAATTGATTTAGCCCTTCCCCCAAAACTGTTGGCCTTGTGTCAAAATTTGAAATTATTATTATTATCTATCTATCTATTCATATATGTATGTGTGTGTGTATTTTATATATATATATAATATATATATATATATATATATATATATATATAATATATATATATATATATATATATATATATATATGTATATATATATGATTATTGATTTTTCTTCCAGTTGGTAGAGACACCTTAAGTGTTCGATACCATTCTAAATATCTTTATCAATAAAGCTGTAATCTTGAGGCCCATGTCTTTGCTGACCATAATATTAATTACCACACATGGTTATTACTCAGCTCCAGGTGACAACAAGAATATAGACAAGTCTTAGTATGGATAATATCATCCTTAGAAGATATTACTAACAGAATATGAAGCTCAAAGATTCAATAAATATATTACTGATAATATTAGAGTACTGGTTGTAGTGTTTGAACAACTCATTTAGATATCTCTGGACATAGATCCTATTTTGTATATGGAGAGAATGAGTTTAATAAGCTAACATATATTATACACACACATCAGAGTTGTGTGACATTAAAAAATTATGTCAGTACATCTATATCATAAGTTGGATGAATGATACCAACTTAGGTATGAAGTGTAGCTTATTTTAGATGAGTGATTGCTATGCTACTTCATACTTTGAAGAACATGCTTATGTCACACAAGAGCAAGAGATAATTACAAAGTATCTCGTAAATAGCAAGCAAGAAGAGGCATCGTAAGAACTATTTTACCATAATTAATGTTGGTTATTTTAGACCAGTCATAGTAACCTACATTCATAACAGATACTCCAAGATATCAACAAGATATTTACAACTTCCCATAAAGCTGGATGTTATAGCAAAGATTGCATTGATGAAAAGATTCAAGAAGGGCAATGAACCTGAATGTACCATATTTTTGTCCTTTTATTTGTTTCAGTAAAAGGACCATACTGTGACCATATTGGGGCTGTAACTTGAAGAATCTTAGTTGAACAAATGAACCCCAATACTTGGTACTTACTTTATCAGTCTATTTTGCTGAACTGTTAAGTTATGTGGATGTAAACAAACTAACACCAGTTGTCAAGCAGTGGTAAGTGACAAACAAAGACACAAAGTCAGTCACATACACACACACATATACATACATATATGACTGGCTTTTTTCAGTTTCTATCTACCAAATCCACTCACAAGGCTTTGGTTGGCCTGAGGCATTAGTTGAAAACACTTGCCCAAGATGCCATGGACTGAGACTGAAACCGAAACCATGTGGTTGGAAAGCAAACTTCTTACCACATAGCCACGTTTGCACCCTGCACCATCATTAACAAGAAATATTGTTACATTCCCATCACTAGAAGATGGTAGAGTTCGCTCCCCTGCTTACAATATATATTGGGTGCAGATTGCATCAAATAACCAGCTAGAAGAGGCATCTTCTTGGAGTTAAAAATGGTAGTAACGTCAGTTCCAATAGAACAGCTATATAGTTACTGCTTTCATCTCTTATAAAGATTTTCTAAACATCATTATAGCTTTGAATTAAAACTTTCATCAAATACAAGAATAAAATGCTAAAATGTTGCCTTTTAGTAGAGAAAACTTTAATATGGTGGAGCCAGTTATTGAACCATTCAGAATTATTGACCAAAGTTAAGTTAGTCTATTCATAAGTTGATATTATTATCGTAGACAACCAAATTCCACTCTAGTCTCTATATAGTAACTATTCTACCATCACCAATTCATTCACATTCATCTCTACTGCCGGGAAAGTCATGAGGAGAAAATAGTTTAGTTTCTTGTACATTATACAAGTATGATGGAATTGGCTTAGTGGTTAGGGTGTCAGCATCATGATCGTAAGATTGTGGTTTCAATTCCTGGACTGGGCAACGCGTTGTGTTCTTGAGCAAAACACTTCATTTCACGTTGCTCCAGTCCACTCAGCTGGCAAAAGTGAGTAACGCTGCGATGGACTGGCGTCCCATCCAGCTGGGGAGCACATACGCCATAGAAACCAGGAAACTGGGACCATGAACCTTAAAGGCTTTTAAAAGGGCGCATTATAATTCTTCAACAGAGATGAATACTTAAATGGCTCAATTATTTAAATTTTATCTAAAATCATTTAAAAACAGAATATCTATGGGTTATAACACTCCCATATATTATTGTTATACTTTAATCTTTAACTTGTTCTGGTTATTGGAGTGCCTTGAAAGGTTTAGTCAAAGAAAGACTCCAGTGCTCATTTTTAAAGTTTGGTACTTATTCTATCTATTTCTTTTGTTAAACTGCTAGATTACAAGGATGTAAATAAACCAACAGCAATTGTCAAGCTGTGGAGAAGGGAACAAACACAAATATCGCTAGCCACTACATACATTTTTTTCTCTCCTTGTTTCTTTCTGTGTTCCTTTCTGTGGAAGAGCGTAGACTCAAAACGTTAAAGACTTTTTCAATTCCCGAGCGTTATACTAATACAGTTGTTTGTTTTCTACACCACCTGTCTTCATCTTTTGTTTTTTTCATGAATTCTCCATATATATATATATATATATATATATTGTTCTAGAAAAGCATAAATCTGAATAAGTACACTATAAGAAGTAGAGCAGTATATATTTCTTCCTGGTGAAGGCTAGTTTATGTGGTTACTCTCGGTTTCCCATCTATAAAGGGTTTAACTTTATGGTGTATCTTAAGACCCTCAAGAATTGTTGGCCTATGACCTCTTCTTAAAGAGATCATAGGCCAACAGGTCTTTGGTTTTGACAATATGCCATAAAGTTAAACCCTTTATGGACGGGAAACCCAAGGTAATCCTATAAACCAGCCTTCACCAGGAATATATATATATATATCAATTTAGCTGCTATTTCTGGAGTGAAGCAAACACAGAGGTTCCTCTTGACAATTTGGTAGATAGTTGTATAGCGATTTTGAGGTGAAAGTATTGTGCAAAATTAAGAAACTAACTGTAGGAATATGGTTTAGATTTTGGACAACTGTTGCAACATTTAAATTTTTTCAATAGATTAAAACATCAAACAATATAAAAATAAACATAATAATAATAATAATAACAATAATAATAATAATAACAATAATAATAATAATAATATAATAATAATAATAATAATAATAATAATAATAATAATAATTATTATAATAATAATAATAATAATAATAGTAATAATAATGGTTTCAAATTTTGCCCCAGTGTTCAAATGGTACTTATTTTAATGATACTGAAATAATGAAAGGTAAAGTCGACCTCGGTGGAATTTGAACTCAAAACATATATACATACTTACACACACACACACACACACACACACACACACACACACACATATACATATATATATGTGTGTATATCTAAAATATAAAAAGGAAAATGTACAGAAATTTTGTGATGGGAAAATACATACAAGATCTGACCAATAAGTATCTGGACTGTTGCCATAGTAAAGAAGCTAAAGTACACAGAGTAAAGCCACTTGAAAAAGACTGACCTACTGACCTTGAACCCTGTTGTGTATTTGCACTAAGTTTTAACATTCTAGCTCACTTCAGCTGTTTACAGCAGAGCTTGGAAAGAAGGTGTGATTGTCACATTGACTATGACAGAAGAAGTTGTCATGGTGACACATACTCAGAGGCCTATGCAAAGTTGCAGAAAGTGTATGGAGAGGAGTGTATGAGCTGCACACAAGTGTATGAGTGGTTTACATGTTTCCAAGATGGCTGAAAAATGTTGATATTAACAAACATTCTGGGAGACCCGCAACCTGCAGAACTGAGAAAAACATTGTAGATCTGCATCCTGCTGTGAGGGGAAATCAGCAAATCACCATCTGTGAGTTATCAGAGGATGTGCAGATTAGTTACAGTTCAGTTCAGTCCATTGTTACTGAAGAATTGGGTATGAGACACGTGTCTGCCAAATTTGTGTCAGAACTGCTTTCAGCTGACCAAAAAGGCACTCTGGTTTCAGTTGCACAAGATTTCCTTGATTGTGTTGAGAACAATGAAAACTTTTTAAAAACTTTGTGTAGGCCTCTGAGCAGGTATCATCAAACTTTTGGCAAAATTTGATGCAGATTTTCTGCTCAACTTTCTCTGTCATGGTCAATATGAAGCTCACATGCTACACACCTTCCTTCCATGCACTGCTGTAAGCAACAGAAGTGAGCTAGAATGTTAAAATCTAGTGCACAGGCACAGCAGAGTTTAAAGTCAATCTCTGCCAAGCAACTTTCACTCTGTGTGCTTTAGCTTTGTTATAGCAACACTCCAAATACTTATTGATCAGATCACGTATATATATATATATATATATATATATATATATATATATATATATATATATTATGAAATAAAATATTTACATAGTTGACTGGTTTCATTTATGCTAATGCTAATCATGACTAAGTGGTTAGTGATAATGTTCCTACTACTAACATGGAATGAAAACTTATGATAGCTTGAAATTATAACATTATCATTAACAACTTAGTCACGATTAACACAAGTGAAACTGGTTGACTATGTAAATATTTTATTTCCTAAAAATTTGTTTATTTTCCAACATAAATCTTCTGTGCATTTTCCTTCTTTCTATAGTTTTACTCCACTTCACCACATGGAATTTCTCTCTCTCTCTCTCTCTCTCTCTCTCTATATATATATATATATATATATATATATATATATATAAATTGTGATAAACATTTGATGTAAAATGAAATGTCAATAACAGCTGAGTCCTCTCTCTTATTGTAGACATTTAGTTCAGATCCCCAGTCTGAATATAACTTGATATCTTGGTGAGCTGCTTCCCACAGCAGTAACCATGTGTTGGGGTTTCTTCCTTCTTTCTCTCTTTCCTTCCATCCATCCATCCATCCATTCATCCTTCCTTCCTTCCTTTCCCCTCCCTTTTATTCATTCCTTTTTCCCTTCCTTCTGTCTTTCCCCAACAATGTTAAAGACCTTGAAAAATAAGGTTAAAAACATCAGGTTTGCATACCTTATTGGAAATATTGATGAGGGAACAAATTCGGTTTCCAAAACCTTCAGCAGCCAGACAATATCTCTCACCACTATCATTTTCTCTTGCTGTGGATGCTAAACAACTGAGACAAACAATGTCTTCCTGTTGAAAAAAAGAAACAAAAATATAAAAATTAGAAATTTATACACTCAGAGAGGAAGATTTTGTTTTGGCGAAGGGTAAATGGATAAAAGGAACAAAAAAATGATTGTGAAACAGAAGAAAAGAAATTTAGCAGCTGGTACACCTATCCTTGTTTACTCCTGATTCATTCACCACTTATCTAGAATAACATGGTACAGCACACTGTGAACCGTGTAGTGTTTATTATGGATTGTTCTGTGATAATGTGGGTCGGTGATCAATCAGAGATTTTGCTTGGACTGTAAAAACACTCTCCAGTAACCATCCACAACACTCAGGACAACTTGAGGGTTTCAGGATGACAACCCATTTTCCTATCATCATCATCATCATCATTCAGTGCCTACTTTCTATACTGGCGTGGATTGGATGGTTTTGACAAGAGCTGACAAGACAAGCTCTATTGTTTATTTTGACATGGTTTCTATGAATGGATGCCCCAGGGGGTGGGCCCAGTGGAGGGGGGAGACTGAGGGGCACGTGCCCCCCTCAAGAAAAGAAATGCACCCTTCTGAATAATGTTATTACGCCCTTTTCTCCAGGAACTGTATTCCCTGCCAACCTTGTGCCCTTCTTTCGAAAAATTCCTGTGACTGTACCTGTGCCCTTCCTAATGTCAACCACTTTATAGAGTGTACTGGATGCTTTTGTGTGGTACCAACGCCATAATGGTCACCAAGTACCTTGTATGACAAAACAGAGTCTCCTCATCTTGGTGGTGATGGAGGAATAGCATTGAGAGAAGTGGCTTTGCAGGATAGTGATAGGTGTCTTGCTGTAGAAGAGATACAAGGATGCCCCAGCTGGAGGAGAAGGGAGAGACGGAGTCATTTATCACTGATCCATTTAACATGGTACTTTTCTTTGGTTTTTGGAACAAAACACCCATGATAAACGAGGCTAAATGCATCATTAACCTTTTAGCAGTTAGATTACTCTGCCAATTGTCATGCTTATTTACTGTTTTGAATTAATGTTCCACTATCTCATAACTCCAAGATTTCAGTGATGTGACTATTTTTTTTTTTTTTAGAATGACATTGTAATCTAGGTATGAGAGGTCAGCTTTGGCCAGTTTGAACATGTTTGGGCCAGATATAGCCAGTTAAATGCTAAAGGGTTAGGGGACATTAGAAAGCAGTATCAAACGTTGGTAAGAAACTCTCAATAGAACTGAACAACAGATCTTCAGAAAAGAAACCCCACCCATGCTCAGGTAAGTGTTTTTGCCCTTCAAAATCGAAGAAATAAAAAGAAAAACGGTCTTGTTAAATACTTGCTATTCTTTAACCTTTCGTGTTAATATTAGATTCTAATTTCTTGTTAAAGATTTATTTCAATTAACCAACCTAACTAAATATAAATAACATGCTTATTTCAAGACAAGTTAATAGCTGAATTGGTAAAAAGCATCCAGCTGTAAAACATCTAATCCAGTATTTTATGTAAATGTACCAATGTACTTGGTTTTTGTATTGCAAGATTCTTGATGTCAATCTGCTTTATACTGAACATGACAACCACAGAAATATGTCAACATTCTCTTTCATTAGGTCTCTGGCCCACCAGCTGTGAACAAGCATAGCAATATCTATTTCTAACTGACTTCTTACCAGAATATGCTTTCTTCATTACACCCCCACAAAGAAAAAAAATAAACACATAAAAACACACACACAAAAAAACAAAAACAAATAAATGAAACCTGTAGTAACCTGAGAATACTTAGAACTGTGTTGAATCTCTCTTAAATCTAGTATCTTCCAATTTGATGTGGAGTATAGATTACTGCATATGAGATACATAACATTCTAAGTTGAAATATCTTTTGGAAAATATACTGGAGACAAATACAAATATGCTAACTTTAAAAATGTGTTCGTTTATCTTTTACTTGTTTTGGTCATTAGACCACGGCCATGCTGGTGCACAGCCTTGAAAAACACTTTTTGTCAAATGAATCTGCCTCAGTACTTATTTTTATCTTTTTTAAGGCTGCTGCTTATTCTATTGTTCTCTTATGCTGAACAGCTAAGTTACCTGGACATAAACACACCAATACCTCTTGTCAACTAGTAGTTAGGGACAAATACAGACACAAAGACACATACACACACACACACACACACACACACACACATACACAATGGTCTTCTTTCAGTTTCCATCTGCCAAATCCACTCACAAGGCTTTGGTTGGCCTGGAGTTATAGTAGAAAACACTTGCCCAAGGTGCCAGTGGGATTGAACCTAGAACCATGTGGTTGGGAAACCTGTAATCTTTTGCTAACAGAGATCTCTTTTTTTTTTTTAATGTGTTAAAATATAAACTATAGATATTGTACCTGGTTTAAATATTTTATTTCTGAGAAAAATCCTGACACCACTCTACCCACCCTGCACACCTCATAATGCTCCACCTCCTTGACATTTTCCACCCACTTCCTTGTGAACTCATAATACCCCAAATGAGGTGCTGCAGTTCAGCTTCTTACTATACACCCATGCCTGTGCCTAAAGTGTTATAGAAATAGAGAAATTATAATTCTTACGGAAACACCTGCAGTTGATAAAATCAAACATTTGAGAAAGCAGATACAATAAAATTTGTAATAGGCACAGGAGTGGCTGTGTGGTAAGTAGCTTGCATTCCAGCCACATGGTTTCAGGTTCAGTCCCACTGTGTGGCACTTTGGGTAAGTGTCTTCTATTATAGCCTTGGGCTGACCAAAGCCTTGTGAGTGGATTTCGTAGATGGAAACTGAAAGATGCTGGTGTGTTTACGTATCCGTAACTTAGCAGTTCGGTAAACAAGGCCGATAAAATAAGTACTAGGCTTACAAAGAATGCTCCAGAAACAAAGAATGCTCTGGAACAAGTAAAAGAGAATAAGAGTAATTCACTAAAATCTTTTTAAATGTAACAAAATTTTTATTTTACATGAAGCTTGCAAGAGACTTGGAAGTGTTAAGACTTTGATTAGATATATAACTTTAATCATTTAGTATTCAGACTACTCTATCAAATGTAATGCTTATTTATTCAAATTATTTTGAATTAATGATACATTATTTAGTAGCTTTAAGATTCTGATGATGTGAATGTTATTTTTAGAATGACACTGTAGGATATGTGTGAGAAGCTGGATCTGGCAATTTTGGACCTAAAAATAGGTAGAATATTTTGGCCAGATATAGCTGGTTTAAAGGCTAAAGGATTAATTGCTAAATGTACAAAACATGTACTTAACACTCTTGAGTACAAGGGTCAGGTCACTTACTAGGTCATCTCATAAATAATGCAGTTTTTTTATACTTCTTTTATTTTTCAAAATTAAGATAAACAAAGTTCATTTTTAATCTAAAATATACTCTCTTTCATTTTCAATAATACTCTTCCATCTAGCTGGTAGATTTGCAAGGCCCCTCTTCCAAAATTCACTTGTCTGTGATGAAAAATACTTCTCCAGTATTGTTCTGACCTTGTCTACAGAATTCATATTTTTTCTATCCAAATGATTTTGAAGACTGTGGAATAAATGATTAAATGTCTGGCGAATATGGTAGGTAGGGCATCGTTTCCCATTCAAACTTCTCCACCCTTTGGAATGTCATCCTCACTGTATATGACGGACCATTATCCTGATGGAAGAAAACCTTTCATCTTGAAACCTAAGATGGTCCTTTTCTGATGGCATGGAGATGTCAATGAATGGTTGAATGACCAAATCCAAGCTTTTCTACTAGTTCCTCAACAGTTACAATGGGATTTTGTTCCACCAGGATTTGCAGGACGTCCCTGTTCAGTTCTACAGATCTTCCAGGACAAGGCTCGTCTTCTAGGCTGTAGTTTCTGGATTGGAATTTCTGGAACTACCGTTGACACTAGCTTATACTTATTGTCCGATCCCCATATACTGCGTTAATATTCCTCGCACTTTCTGTTGCATTATTGCCTTTATTGAACTCAAAAAGCAAAATATGTTGCATTGTTTTTCTTATTTTTTATGTAATTAATAATTCTTAATTCAAAAAAAGTATTTCTTAAAAAAGTATGATGAGCTTTCTCTCAGTTCCAGGTCCCAAATTCCAGTCACATAGCATCATTCAGTTTGATGTTATGGTAACAGATCCTTGTTCAAAGTACCCCACAATGGGACAAAATTCGTGACCATATGATTGTGAAGTGAACTTCTTAACTAGGGTTGGGTTAATTTAGAAGTACATGTGCGTACATGTGTGTGTATCTATATGTCTGTGTTTGCCCCTCACCACTACTTGACAACTGGTGTTGGTGTGTTTACATCCCTGTGACTTAGTGATTTGGCAAAAGAGACTGATAGAATAAGTACCCTTTTAAAAATAATATAAGGACTGGGGTCAATTCATTTGACTAAGATTTTTCAAGGTGGTGCCCCAGCATTGACCACAGTCTAATGACTGAAACAAATAAAAAATAAAAGATAAAAGATAGGCATAAGAGTGGCTGTGTGGTAAGTAGCTTGCTTACGAACCACATGGTTCTGAGTTCAGTCCCACTGCGTGGCACCTTGGGCAAGTGCCTTCTGCTATAGCCTTGGGCCGACCAAAGCCTTGAGAGTGGATTTGGTAGACAGAAACTGAAAGGAGCCCGTCGTATATATGTTTATATATTTGAATGTGTGTGTTTATATGTTTCTGTGTCTGTGTTTATACCTCCAACATTGCTTGACAACCGAAGCTGATGTGTTTATGTCCCTGTAAATTAGCGGATCAGCAAAAGAGACCGATAGAATAAGTATTAGGCTTGCAAACAATAAGTCCTGGGGTCGATTGCTCGACTAAAGGCGGTGCTCCAGCATGGCCACAATCAAATGACTGAATCAAGTAAAAGTGTAAAAGAGTAAATGTTACAAATCCTTCTTTGCATCTTGTGTATTTTTATTATTGTTAGCTCTGTTAGATTATTCTAACAGAGCTATTAGTATGTACAAACAATTTGTAACCAATTCCTTTATTGACTATTCCAGGACATTTTCTTATTACCAAAGCTACAAGACATTGTGCTCATCATTAATATTTAACAGACAATGCAACATAAAGATCTCATCCACAATAATTCTATTATTGATGATTTGTTTGTTATTTTATTTGGTCTTTTGCTGAAGATATTCCAAGAGACAAGAACTATTGTTTAAAAGAGAAAACTCAATCATACTGTGCATAGTTTATTGGGCAGTGAGCTGCTAGAATCATTAGCATATCAGGCAAAATGCATAGTGGCAATTCGCATGTCTTTATGCTCTGAGTTCAAATTCTGGGGAGGCTACCTTTGCCTTTTTTCCTTTAGGGGTCAATAAAGTAATTACCAGTTGAACTCTAGAGTCAATGCAATTGGTGCTGTAGTTGCATGGCTGCCTGGTGCGTGTGAATATGTGTATGTGTGAATTTGTTTGTGTGTGTGTGTGTGTGTGTGTGTGTGTGTGTGTGTGTGTGTGTGTGTGTGTGTGTGTGTGTGTGTGTGTGTGTGTGTGTGTGTGTTGTGTGTGTGTGTGTCTGTGTGCTTGTGCAAAACTGGTCAGTTGTGTAATTCTGGATCAGGCCTTCTAACAGAGGAGCAAGAGAAAGATCTTAACAAATACTGAGAAATTCCTTTCTCTGTCTGACTCAGTAATATGAAATATTGTGTAGCCTAAGCATATGTCATTCTGACTTAAGTTTCTGGAATCTGAGTAGTTATCTTACAGTACTCCAAGACATCCAGCTGTTCAAGGTTTCAATAGAAGATGCTTGTTCATAGTACTGTGCTATAGAATTGAACCAGAAACCATGTTGTTGTGAAGTAAACATCTTAACCAGCACACAAAATTAGGTCTGAACTTGTCTTAGTCAGTGGAAGAAGATACAGACACCCAAGACCCTTTTCAGAAATAGGTGGGATGAAGGAAGTTATTCTCAAACTGGAGATTTGACCCAAATGTTTGCAACAGTGTCCCCCCTTATCACCACTAAGTGTACACAAGGCCCAGAATGGTGGTGTGAAACCTAGCTACAGGTTAGTGGAATAACAAGTGTGTATGTGTGCCAACCAGAGCAGATCTTGAAGTTCCCTCTCTTCACAGGTCCCTGGGCCTATATTGGCTTATACAGAAGACCTACAAGTGCCACCCCATAAGGTGCCACCCCAGGGCAAAACACACCACGTCATCCCATTACTATAGACTAAGTTTGCCATCTAAAAATAGGAACAATCATTTAGACCACAGTTTCTGTCAATCAAATTTCATTTGCAAGGTTTTGGTCTATTCCACTTCCAAGGCTTCAATAGATGTCAAAGATGGTAGTACAGTAGGATCGAACCTAAAAACCTTTAGTTGTGAAGTGAATTCATTAACCACATGATCAAGTTTTTTGACACTGACACCAGGAGAAGAATACTCCAAAATTTAGAGTTAATTTTGATTTTGTTATATACCTTACCAAGGTGTGAGGGCACAATGGCATGATAGCCCAGTGATAGAATCAGTTATAGGTAACATGTGGCCCACAAGACTTTCTGAATGGCAGGCCTGATGAAAAATTACCTTTAATTATTTAGTGGTGTCACCCACCAAATAATGATCTAGGTCTCATGTGACCAGCTTCTTGCAAACAACAGCCCTTGTCTGCTCTAAATACTTATTCAGCATGCTAGAAAAAGCAGCCAAATCTTTCTCATACCCCTACTGTTTTAAATCAGGAAAGGACAAAATAGATAATGTGATCTTAGATACCTCTACACAAAGACACGATAGTCACGGCTGGATTGTCTTTGATCTATGTAATACAATCTTAACTACTTCTTCAAAGACAGAGGTCACGGCTGGAATGAGCATAAGTCTTCTGAATCAGAGCTAACTTTAGGCTAAATAGCAACAGAATCAGATAAGTTCTGTGCCGACCACTTTCAGAGACTGATATTTTTATATTAAATATATCAGCCATGAATAGAAGCTTTTTTTGTTATAATTTTGCTCTAAATAGTCACGGCTGGATTGTCTTTGATCTATGTAATACAATCTTAACTACTTCTTCAAAGACAGAGGTCACGGCTGGAATGAGCATAAGTCTTCTGAATCAGAGCTAACTTTAGGCTAAATAGCAACAGAATCAGATAAGTTCTGTGCCGACCACTTTCAGAGACTGATATTTTTATATTAAATATATCAGCCATGAATAGAAGCTTTTTTTGTTATAATTTTGCTCTAAATAGTCACAAAAGCATTAAAGAATCCGAAACCCATTCAAGAATTAGCATTAATGATTTTCTTTTCATTATGGATATAATTATAATTTTAATTGATTAAAATATATTTTTGGCTCTCTATATTAGGTTATTAGCCATTGTTCATTATATAGTACTGCTGGTAAGCTACTAAGTCTTCTCATCACTTATACAATAGTTGAGTGTATTTCTCTGTTAATAATCAAATCTTTATCTAACATGATTTAGATACAAGACTGGTGAAGTGCATCCATTTTTTTCTTTAATGTATGTATGTGAGCATGTGTATATGTGTGTATGTGAGCATGCATGTGTGTATGTTTGTGTGTATGCATGAGTTTGTATGTATGTAGAGTTCAGATAAAATTGTATTTAACGATGTAATGTAATAAGTTCATACAATAAGTGGTGCCTAAAACTTCAGCTTGAACTGCAACTGAATCGAAAAGCAATAGTGTTGTAGCTGCCTACCAATGAATGGCTATATGTGATTTATCATTGAGCAGGTGTGTATATAGTAGAGTGAAAGTATGGACAAGCAAACAACTGGTGTAAGTTTAGAACATGGCATTTATATATTTAAACATAATTGCTAAGTTGTCACAACAGAGTAAGTAAATCATAAGAAATAAGGTAGTAAGAAGGTATACTCTTTACTCTTTTACTTGTTTCCGCCATTTGACTGTGGCCATGTTGGAGCACCAGAAGCATCAGATGTGGTGAGCAAGAGAGACAACTGTGTTGGTATGGTCATGTGTTATGTATGGATGAGGACAGCTGTTTGGAAAAGTGTCATACCCTAGCAAAAGAGGGAACCTGTAGAAGAGGTGGACCAAGGAAGACCTTCAAAAGTTGGGCCTCATGGAGGAGATAGCAAGTAACTGAGACATTTGGAGATATACTGTACTTGAGAAGACCCAGCAAGCCAAGTGAGACCGTAAATGTGGCCTATGTCAGTGCAGCATAACCAGACCACTTAAGAGTATGCTTGCAAAGACCTATTGAGGCATGTGAAGACATTGTCATGGCCGATGACAATACCGACTGATTGGCACCTGTACTAGTGGCACATAAAAAGCACCAGTTAAGCATGATTGTTGCCACTGCTGGCTGTCTGGCTCCCGTGCTGGTGGCACACAAAATGCACCGTTCAAGCATGGCTGATGCCAGTACTGCCAGACTGGCCCTTGGGCTGGAGGCATGTAAAAAGCACCCACTACAATCTCAGAGTGGTTGGCATTATATATATATATATACACTGGCGAAAATAAATTTAAGACCGATGATAAAAGTTCTATTTCTTACAAAATATTTTGTTACTAACACCATGCAAATTATTTTCATCTTTTACACCTTATGCAGAATTTATTTCTCTTTTGAATGATGCAGACAATAACTATTTTTATACAACTTGAAGAATTCTAATGCTAAATTAATATAAACATTTAGATTTACTGGCAAAATATGTATGTTTATATATACACACATGCACACACACACATATATGCATACACATACATAGATATATACATGCATACTCATACATACCTGCATGTATCTGTTTGCATGTTCATACATGCATACACATATGCATACATGCATACATATACATACATACATACATATATATATATAGATATATATATATGTTAAAATTATAATTTAGGGTATCTAAATAGCAGCCAAATCCTGACTCTAAAACAACATAAACTAGCAAAATATTACTGGATAATTCCAGATCCTGGATTTCTGTAATTTTTTGCTAATCTATTTTGTCCTTTTGTCTTCTCTCCTGGTGCTGTATGAACATTTTAGAGCCAGGTTTTGGCTGCTATTTCCAGCATGGCAGTATCTCTTAGATACCCTAAATTATAATTTTAATAATAATTATTACCTTTGAAGGTTTTATTCCCATGCTGGCCACTTGATAAGATCGATGTTTAAATCAACCATCTTATCCTTATTTTTATATATATAAAATATATAATATATAAATTAAATGATTGTGATCCTAAAGTAAGAAGTGGGTGGGGTTAGATAAGGATTTAGATTTTCAATGAAGATTCATAAGTTTCGGGAGGGATTACCTATGGTGTATTGTGGGAATACACTGTGTGGTTCTTCAGGCATTTAGATTTGTGGTAGGATTTGAAGGTGAGAAAAAAGTGGTCGTTGCATGTGCTTAGGGCCTCATTATGTTTGTTTAGTAGTGTAGAAGAGTTGTGCTTCAATATATGGAATGCCTCCTTCAGCCAAAACTTACATAGATAGATAGGAAGATAGATAGATAAATAGGAAGATAGATAGATAGGTAGTTAGATGCCTACATACATACATGCATACATACATACATACATACATACATACATACATACATACATACATACATACATACATACATACATTTGTAACTATACACTCATTTGTTCACATCCCAAAAATTATATGAGGGAAGCATGAAAACAACCCAGTCCATACCCTCATATCTATAGGCATGAATACAGGTGAAATGGATGTGGTGTTGGTGTTGGGGGAAGAGGCAGGAAACGTGAGGAATGAAAAATATTCCTTAAAATCTAAAGGGGTGGAGAGGTTCTAAGGTGAAAGATAATCTGTTAATGTCGTTTGTGTCTGCTGGAGTATGATGTACTGTAGTGTGGAGAAATATGAGGGTACCAAGAGGCGGTGATGGAATGGACTGGTATACAGAAATGGTGAACCACAGTTTGGTCCACTGGATATCGGTTGATACTGTAAAGGTGCTCAAGGAACCCAATCAGTTAAATGGAGACCTGAAGGCCTGCTACACCAATGTTTTGCCTTAGGCCTTCAAATACTGGTTCAGTTGTAGAGATATAGACAATAGTGTAACTAGGTGATGGAGGGGTGGTCTGCCCCAAGTGACGCTCTATGGGTACTTTCGGGTGTACTTTATAAGAATGTGTAGGGAATAATGAAAGGAAAAGAACAAGCTGATGGGCTGCTCCAGGCATCACTCACTAAAGCTATATCACTGGACATGGTGGTGACATAAGGTACCCTAGTGTGATTTTAGACCTGGTGGAACCCATACATAGTTGTTAGTATATAGACTAACATTTTTTGACTGAAATAATCTGATGATGTGCCTTTGTGCTTGAAGTTATCATCACCATCATCATCGTTTAATGTCCGCTTTCCATGCTAGCATGAGTTGGCCGATTTGACTGAGGTCTGGTGAACCAGATAGCTGCACCAAGCTCTAATTTGATCTGGCAGAGTTTCTACAGCTGGATGCCCTTCCTAATAATGCCAACCACTCCGAGAGTGCAGAAGGGTATAAAGATTATCAAATATTGTCTTCTTCTCATTGTAATAATGAAGGTGGAGCACCTTCATTATTTTGTTATTTTATTTCTTTATTGTGAAGGCACCTGGTTTAGTGATTAGGGTATTTGGTTCATGATCATAAGGTCATGAGGTTGATTCCTGATGACACATTGTGTCCTTGGGCAAGACACTTTATTTCATGTTACCCCAGTCCACTCAGCTGGTGACAAGGAGCAGTACCTGTAGTTCAAAAAGGCCAGCATTGTCACATTCCATGTTACACTGACTCTCTCTGGAACCTACATTAAGTGCCTATGGAATGTTCAGCCACTTGCACATTAACTTCTTATTTCTTATTTCTTAATTGCCCACAAGGGGCTAAACACAGAGGGGACAAACAAGGACAGACAAGGGGATTAAGTCGATTACATTAACTCCAGTGCGTAACTGGTACTTATTTAATCGACCCCGAAAGGATGAAAGGCAGAGTTGACCTCGGCAGAATTTAAACTCAGAACGTAATTGCAGATGAAATACCGCTAAGCACTTTGCTCAGCGTGCTAACATTTCTGCCAGCTAGCCGCCTTTGCACATTAATTTCATGAGCTGGCCATTCCATTGACAGGATCAACTGGAATACTTGTCCTCACTGATGGAGTACCAGGCAACTTCTTTACCAGATTGCTTCAAGAAACCTACATGATTCTTCTTTCAAATGTAATTCCAAGATGTATATGTTATTCTAGAAACACTTAGAAACACATACACACAAACCAAACACATAGCATTTACAGAAACCAAAGAAATCTATTAACGAGTTGTAATGCTTCCATTTTGGTCCATATTTCACTTCTGAAGTGTTTTCATGTAAAACAAGAAACAACCAGCAAGAGAGCTGGAGCAGATAATTCAAACATCAGTGGTTGGTCTCACTGGGATAAATATATTTGTTATCCATCTTCTGCTGTGGGAAGATATCTAACATTGTATGAAGATATCAACAACCAAAGAATAAACGAGCTTTCTATATGATTGTTTGATACTAGAAATATACTAGAAATAGCAAACAAATTTCTCTCAAATTACATTCTTCTGTCTTAGAAGATGTAGAAAATATTGGATTATGAAGTTGTTATGTAGAGAGACTGAACAAAATTAATTACGAAAATGCTTTTGTCCATTGTTTTATCTGCACTGTTAAGCCTAACCTGGGATGTGGCAGACTAAACCACCACCACCACCATCACCACCACCACCACCACAACCACTACTACTACTATATTTGTAATCAAATTTGGAATTAAATACATTATAGAAAGAGAAATGAAATAATTTTTGAGTTAACATATAACAGAATAAAACTTCGAAGTTACTGTCACCCCTTTTCTTGTAAATGTTTCATCAACCTTGCAAAAAGTATTTAGTAATTTCTCAGTTTAATGTCAAATTGCTTTTATGTATAACTTGACATCAAAATAAGCATCTATATATACATATATATATATACACACATATATACATACATATACACACATACATATATACATACATATACACACATACATATATACATATACATATATATATATATATATACAAATTTTTATTTATTTATGGGTGATGGAAAATTCTCAATCGTGGAAAAATAGTATTACATTGGAAAAAATGTTAGACGCTTATAAAATAATGTATAAAAACGCATATAATTAAAGAAGAACTCAAAGAAGTAAAATAAAAAATATATGGCAAGAAGTGAAGACAGAATTCTTAAAAGATTAGAACATCTTGGAAAGCTTCATTCCAAATGAAATGTTTGGAGATTAAAAACGACACTACGAAGATTGTATACTTAAATGAATTTTTGTTAGTAGCGATGGAAAGGTAGTTTGTACTTCTGTACTACATATATACATACATTCACACGTACATATACATAAGTTTACAAGTGTGTGTTTGTGTATGTGAATATGTGTGCGTGTGTGTGTGTGTGTGTGTATGTGATGTTTTTAAGTCACTTTATGTATAGAATTTTAACATAAATCTGATGGATTACTCAATATTTTTAGTTGAGTACAAGGTTGACGGTGGCTTCCTTGCCTTCGTCAAGCTGACATCATTTATATCACACACACACACACACACACACGTGCGAGTGCATAACATTGTGAAATATTCTATAGAAGGAAATAAAACTAATCTTGTAAGACATTGTTTTTTGAGAATAAATTTGTCTGCTCTGTATTAATAATTCAATGCACCGAGTTCTTCAGTTTAAATCGTGGTTTTCATCGTTATTTGAACAACAACATATAACTATATACCACTCTGCAAAGTTGTTGGTGTTAGGAAAGGCATCCAGCCATAGAAACCATGCCAAAATAGAAAATTACAGGAGTTTGGACAGCTCTGCAGCTGGTCGGCTCCTATCAAACCGTCCATTTAAAACGGATGTTAAAAATTGATGATGATGATGATAATGAGGATGTATACGCCATGATAGATCAATAGCTACTACACACATTTTTTTTCTCTCCTTGTTTCTCTCCTTGTTTTTTTCTGTGTATCTTTCTGTAGAAGAGCGTAGGCTCGAAACGTAAAAGACTTTTTCTATTCCTGAGTGCTATACTAATACATTTGTTTGTTTCTACACCACCTGCCCTCGTCTTTTGTTTATTTTCATAAACTTTCCCTTTATATATATATGAATATACATACATCATAAAGGAATAGGGATTTTATATAATCTAGATCTGGGTAATTACATCAAATGCTTTGCTTGCTTTTAGATTTTATCACCTGCCCATTGAGGCAAGGTATTATGCAAAGTAACGGTAAAAAATAAATATTATCTTTACAACTTCAAACACTGTTCTTTCATCTTTACATAATGGCAATTAACGAAGAACCAATCCTGACAAACGGATTACCTCCATCCTACTGTGTATCAACTATTGTTTATCATATTATTGTTTACAAATCAACCTCTCCCATTACAAATTTATACTGTTACATACTCGTTCTTCACTCATTTGTTACTGTTCTTATTCTAACTCATGTCCAATGTCCAGAAATCTTTCATCACACATCTGTGATCTCTTCAGTGACACTTTCAATCTTTGTGTGTGCTCTTGCTTCACTTATTTCAATACGAGCATCCCGAAATACAACATTATATCTGCTTCGACATATGATTTCACATTAGGAGTCTTGCAACACAAATTCATAAATGTGTATATATATCTATATCTATCTATCTATCATTCTATCTATCTATTTATCTATCATTCCATCTACCTATCTATCAATATATATATATATATATATATATATATATATATATATATATGTATATATATGTATATATATGTATGTATATGTGTGTGTGTGTGTATATATATGTATGTATGTATGTATGTATATATGTATGTGTATATATATATATATATATTATATATATATATTATATATATATATATATATATATATACATATATATATATATATATATATTATATATATATATATATATATTTAATGTCCCACCTATGCTAGCATGAAACATGGACGTTAAATGATGATAATGATATATATATATATATATTCATACATGTGTACATATACACACACACATAAATATGTACATATCAACATAATCATCATAATTATCATTGTTTCATGTCCACTTTTCCATGCTTGCATGGGTTATCTGAGTCTTCTGTAGTTCAGCAAGTTCAGTGTCTCACCATTTGCTTCCCTCTTTTATCATCTCTAAAGAGAGTTTAGCTTTTGGGGATCGGCTTTCACTACATCTTATGTCTTCCTACTACTTGGATCTATTTGGATTACTTGGTGCTTTGTTAATCAGCTACTAGTGTAGTTTT
This sequence comes from Octopus sinensis, assembly GCF_006345805.1. NCBI lineage: Eukaryota > Metazoa > Mollusca > Cephalopoda > Octopoda > Octopodidae > Octopus > Octopus sinensis. The sequence continues at coordinate 74,770,798 of NC_043007.1, read as the reverse complement.
CTCTCTTGCGTGCTGCATCTGGTTCCTTTTATATCCTGACATTTTCTCAGTTTGTTTGTACTCAAAGAAAAACATGTGGTGTAAATCTATATGAGGATGTGCATGTGTGTGTGCATGTGTGTGTGTGCATGTGTGTGTGTGCTTGTGTGTGTGTGCTTGTGTGTGTGTGCTTGTGTGTGTGTGCTTGTGTATACCTATATGAAAAACCTTGGCATTTAATTCTAAAAAAAACGTTAATTCTATGAAATGTTAATTCTATAAAATGAAGTGATGTAATTTTGGTAAATTTTGCCATTCACAAATAGCGTTTGATAAGATGACTGCAAGAACTAAGTGCTAGATGTGTTCAAATTAACAGAAACCCTTCAAGGCATTCGGATGAATTCAGGGACCGAAAGCAGTAAATGAACATGTTTTAGTGTGTGTATGCATAGGTGTGTGTGTGCATGTATGTGTGTGTGTGTGTGTGTGTGTGTGTGTGTGTGTGTATGTGTGTGAGTGTGTGTGAGTGTATGTGTGGTGGTGGTGGTGGTGGTGGTGGGTGAGTGTATATATGCATCTATATATGTAGTGAGTTGGTTGACTAGTTAGCTGTCCAATGATGACAATAATGATGATGATGACGATGATGATGATGATGATGGTGGTGGTGGTGACACTCACACAGACACTTAAACAAACACACAAATATGCTCACACACACACACATGTATATGAGTGTATGTCTCTGTGTGTGTGAGTGTTATATTATATAATATATATATATATATTAGTCAATTTAGGGTAGCAAAAAATTCAATAGAAATTTATCGCTACCAGCGGCCTGGTGGAAAAGAGAAAATAGTCAACGACTAGATATATATATATAACAATTAGGAGTGACCCTAACAGGTTGCGTCCACCAGAAAGAGCAGCCATAACTCACACCGCCAATAGTCGTAAATTCAGAAATAGGTGAAAATTTAAAAACATTTACCCCAATTGAATTGGGGTAAAGTTTTTAAATTTTCACCTAATTTCTGAATTACTACTATTGGCGTGTGTGTGTGAGTTATGGCTGCTCTTTCTGGTGGACGAATGACCTGTTAGGGTCACTCCTAAATTGTTATATATATATTATATATATACTATATATATATGTATATATATATATACATAATATATATATATATATATCCATATATATATATATAATACATATATATATATATATACAATATATATATATATATACACATAATATATATATATATATATATATATATATATATACATATATATATATACATATATATAACTTTTTACTTTTACCTTTTACTGTTTCAGTCATTTGACTGCGGCCATGCTGGAGCACCGCCTTTAGTCGAGCAAATCGACCCCAGGACTTATTCTTTGTAAGCCCAGTACTTATTCTATCGGCACTTTTGCCGAACCGCTAAGTGACAGGGACGTAAACACACCAGCATCGGTTGTCAAGCAATGCTAGGGGGACAAACACAGACACACAAACACACATATACACATATATACATATATACGACAGGCTTCTTTCAGTTTCCGTCTACCAAATTCACTCACATGGCATTGGTCAGCCCGGGGCTATAGCAGAAGACACTTGCCCAAGGTGCCACGCAGTGGGACTGAACCCGGAACCATGTGGTTGTTAGCAAGCTACTTACCACACAGCCACTCCTACGCTCTATATATATATAATATATATATATATATATATTATATATATATATATATGTATATATATATATATGTATATATATATATCTATTATATATATATAATATATCAGTGTTTGTTTCTATGTTCAGTTATAATAAAAACATTTTTACATTAATCTGATGGGTTACTCTATACTTTTACAGAGTACAAGTTTTTTATTCTTAAATAAGAATGTTGCTGACAGTGACTCTGAAGTTTTGGTCAGTTTAGCCATTATCAGACAGCAGTCCAATGATGGCATATCTGACTGAAACTTCAAAGACATTTCAATAATATTCTTCTCCAAGAATAATACATACATACACATATGTCACATCATCATCATCATCATTGTTTAACGTCTGCTTTCCATGCTAGCATGGGTTGGACGATTTGACTGATGGCTGGTGAACCAGATGGCTGCACCAGGCTTCAATCTTGATCTGGCAGAGTTTCTACAGCTGGATGCCCTTCTTAACGCCAACCACTCCGAGAGTGTAGTGGGAGCTTTTATGTGCCACCAGCACAGGGGCCAGTCAGGCGGTACTGGCAACGACCTTGCTCGAATCTTTTTAGACATGCCACCGGCACAGGTGCTAGTAAGGCGATGCTGGTAACGATCACGCTCGAATGGTGTCTTTTACGTGCTACCGGCACGGAGGCCAGTTAGCCGCTCTGGCAACGATCACACTCAGATGATGCTCTTAGCACCCTACTACATGGGGCTCAAGTGCCAGTAAGGTGACCTATATATATATATATTTTCTTTTCTCTCTAGTTTCAGCTCAGAGCTGCGGCCATGCTGAAGCACCGCCATTATATATATTAATATATATATATATATATATATACATACACATATTTGTTTATACATGTAGTTATATATATATTCACACATCACACTCACACACACACACACATGAGATATATGAGAGAAAGAGACAGAGTAAGAAAGAGAGAACTATTCTTATTTGTAACATATCATATACCAATTCCCGTCATAACCGATTCTAATAAATTTGACTTTTAACGATGAAATTAGCTTCAAATTATCTAATCCCCATGAGTTCCCTAATATAAACATTTATATAATTTTTCAACTTTTCACGCTAACACGTTAGTTCTTTGAAAAACTGTTCTGCTACAGAATGTGGTACTGGAACCAACTAATCAATATGTAAGTTTATCCTTTAGTTTCATCCAGAAATACCACAGATGCAAATCAATAAGTACTTCATTAATTTTCTCATGTATCAATAAATTTTGAATTTTATTGGCACTGTTTATTCAAAGATAAAACAGTATTACTAGCATTTATTTATTTATTATTTTTTTTGCTATGCATTTCATGTTTGAATACAAATATTAAAAGATCTCCATTGAAAGGCTAAATCAAACATCATAGAGATGTATGATATTTGTGCATATGTTAAAACATATTTGTGCATGTGTTAAGTCCTACCTGTGAATATGTTAACCTACACCTGGGCATATGTTAATTTATGTTAATTTATATATCTTTTACTCTTTTTTTTGTTTCAGTCATTTGACTGTGGCCATGCTGGAGCACTGCCTTTAGTCGGGCAAATCGACCCCAGGACTTATTCTTTGTAAGCCTACTACTTATTCTATCGGTTGTCTTTAGCTGAACCACTAAGTTATGGGGATGCAAACACACCAGCATAAGTTGTCAAGCGATGTTGGGGGGACAAACAGACACACAAACATACACACACACACATGCACGCACACACACACACACACACATATATACATATATAAAACGGGACATAAACACACCACTATCGGTTGTCAAGCTATGTTGGGGGGACAAACAAAGGCACAAAAACATATACACACACATACCTATATATATATATGTATATATATATATATATATATATATATATATATATATATATTATATATATATATATATATATACGACGGGCTTCTTTCAGCTTCCGTTACCAAATCCACTCACAAGGCTTTGGTCAACCCGAAGCTATAGTAGAAGACACTTGCCCAAGGTTCCACGCAGTGGGAATGAACCCAGAACCATGTGGCTGGCAAGCAAGCTACTTACCACACAGCCACTCCATACCTTAATGTATTAAAGTGAAAAATTGAAAAAGCATGGAATTTTTAATGGTTTCATTAGTTTTTTAAAATATGGTTTAGTGTAGGTAATTCTGTGTATATGTACTTGCGTATGCATGTATGTATGACTGTGGGTGTGTGTATGTGTGTATGCATTTATGTGTGTATTTGTTGGAATGTATGTGTGCAAGTGTGTGTATGTGAGATGTGTGCATATTTGTATATGTAACTGGAGGCATGTACATGTGTGTGCAGATGTGTGGGTGTGTATGTGTGCATGCATGTGTGTGTATATGTCTGGGTGTGCATGTGCTCATGTGTGTGTTTGCGTGCATACATGCATGTATGGATGGAGACATGTTCATGTGTATGCTTGTGTGTGTGTATGTGTCTATGTATGTGTGTGTGCATGTATGTAGATATGTCTGAGTGTGCATGTGTGTATGTGCACATGTGTGTATGTGTGTGTGCATACATGCATATATGGCTGAAGACATGCATGTGTATGCATGTATGTATATGTTTGTGTATATGTGTGTGCATACATGTATGCATGTGTGTATGTATGTGCATTTGTGTGTGTACACAAATATTTCTATGTTTGTGTATACCAGCATAAACCAGCATAAATTCTGAAACTAATTTATATCATAAGAAGAATCCATTCCCTTCAGCCCCAAAAGGGCCATAATTGAAGGCAAGACTCTACCATTCAATAGAAATTGATAAAATGGTGCCAGATTATGTCTTGAAGTCAACATAATTGATTAAAAGATGGTACTCCAACACTGTTGTGTAAAAATAAGTGGAATCAGTAAAAGAACACAATATATTTATATATATATATATATATATATACATATCCAACCCATGGTAGCATGGAAAATGGACATTAAAGGAAGATGATGATGATGATATATATATGCCACAGCATGTACATACATACATACATGCATACATACATACAAACATACATACATGCATGCATACATGTATATATAGGTTTGGTGATACAACCAGGAAAATAGAAATGAAAATATGAGTATATGTATATATTCTTATTATTAATCAATAGAAGTTACATGTATGGGTACATGTATGTCAAAGCAGCATACATGTACCCATACAGATAGAAATATGTGCACACACACACACACACACACTAAACAAGCAGACATAGATGTACACAAAATGTACACATGCTTATAAGCTACTTAAATGCATATGACTTTTACATACACACACATACACACACACAGAAAGAGAGAGAGAGAGCAGGGGGAGGAAACAAATGAATGAAAGGGAAAATGAGAGAAAAGGAAGCCAAGATCTTATATGTGCATTTTTTGTGTGAGTGAGAAGTATGTGGGTGGTTGGGTGTGCATGTGTGTGTGTGTGTGTATGTTTGTGCATGTATACATGTGTGTGCATGTTGTGTGTATTGAGTGCTTTTTATGAGGCACCATCAATAGTGAATTTTATGTGGCATCATCACCAGTGCTATTCATATGGCACATCATCAATGCTTTTTATATAACACTAGCACCAGTGCATTTTATGAGGCACCAGTGCTTTTTATCTGGCACCATCACCAATGCGTTTTATGTAGCATCAGCACCAGTGAATTTTATGTGCCGGTGGCACGTAAAATGCACCAATCTGACCGTGGCCGTTGCCAGCCTCGCCTGGCACCTGTGGAGGTGGCACGTAAAAAGCACCCACTACACTCACGGAGTGGTTGGAGTTAGGAAGGGCATCCAGCTGTAGAAACACTGCCAGATAAGACTGGAGCCTGGTGCAGCCTTCTGGCTTCCCAGATCCCCAGTCAAACTGTCCAACCCATGCTAGCATGGAGAACGGACGTTAAACGATGATGATGATGATGATGATGACTAGCACCAAGGTCACCAAGTACCTTGCAAGACAGAAGATCCTCAACTGGGAGTGGAGGAAGTAGTATTGAAGAGAGTGTGGTTTTGTGCCATTTCTGTGATTTGAGATATAGAGGAACCCAAGAATATAAACCCTGTGTGTGTGCGTGTGTGTGTGTGTGTGTGTGTGTGTGTGTGTGTGTGTGTGTGAGAGTCAGTCAGTTTATCAAGAACATTGGAACAGCTAAAAGTAATTGTGACTGCCAGAAATACTGTTGCTTACTAATTACTGCCAGGTACTAAATCCAATGTCACTGCTGACCACTTTGTCTTAAACATGAGACAAACTTCTACCTCTGCAAATATGGGCCAACACATGCATACGTAGGCTCATCAACATATGACAATATGCACACACACACACGCACACACACATACACACTCACTCACACACACACACATGCCTGTGTCAAAACTGTACTTATGCTCTTTGTAATACTGGGTTTTTAAGCAATATATCCTTGGACTATGACAAAGGTTGCTCAGCAATGAAGTCCCTATGCGGGAGTGAAACCAGCCAGGTTGATTCCCCCTTTTTTTGTCCACAAAATGCTCGTATATTGTATCTTTTATCTTTTATTTGTCTCAGTCATTAGACTGTGGCCATGCTGGGGCACCAACTCAAAGAGTTTAGTCAAACAGATCAACCCCAGTGTTTATTGTTTTGAAGGCTGATGCTTATTCTATTGGCTTCTTTTGCCAAACTGCAAAGTTATAGAATGTAAATAAACCAACACCAGTTGTCAAGTGAAGGGGGAAACGTGCACGATGCAAAGACACAAACACTCACACAGATACATGCACACACACACACATACATACACACACAGACACAATACATGGTGGACTGCTATACAATTTCCAACAACTAGATTCACTCATTAGGACATTGGTTGGCCTGAGGTTCTAATAGAAGATGGTTGCCCAAACATATACACACTCCCATATATGTATATATGCATATATATACATATTGCACACCCATATATATATATACATATATATGTATATGTGGAGGTGCAATGGCCCAGTGGTTAGGGCAGCAAACTTGCGGTTGTAGGATCGCGGTTTCGATTCCCAGACTGGGCGTTGTAAGTGTTTATTGAGCGAAAACACCTAAAGCTCCACGAGGCTCCAGCAGGGGGTTGTAGCGATCCCTGCTGTACTCTTTCGCCACAACTTTTTTTCTCTTGGCCTGCTCGCTTAGCCAGCGGGGTGGCGTCATTTGAAGGCTAAAACAATGGGAAGTGCATTGACCAGTGATGTGTAACAACATCTAATAACCTGGTCGGTCACGGTGATCACGGTGATATATGTATATGTGTGTGTGTGGGTATTGATACAGACACGCACCCATACATGCATTTATGCATTTGTACAGGCGTAGATTAACACAAAATAAATGCGCACTTTATACAACTAATGCTTTCACTTTTATCTCTTTAAACAAGATAAATTCTATCCAGATTGGTGCTGGTGCTGCTTATCACATGAAAATGGTGTGCAGGCAGCATGCAGCAAACTAAGACCAGCATTCTGTGACTGAGATACTTTCAGAAAACAACTCCGGTTCAGCTAGAGTCCCAGCTTAGAAGCATTCAGCTGTTATCACTCAGAAGCAGCTCGACATCAAGTACAATACAGTGAAATACTTTTATTTTAAACATTAAAAACTAAGACGAAAATCTTTGTCAGGATAAGATTATAAAAAAAGACTTTGTGTTATCAGTAAACAGAAACATAACTGCTGATAACTGCTGCACAAAATTAGCTTCTGCTTGATTACAATAACCTGCTCTGTTTTCTTTCTAAATAAGAAGAGATGGTTGTAAAATGTGATTCAAGGAAAGGAAGCTCTGAGTTCCCAAGGGTTTTCAACCAATAGTATATGTGGTGCAACTACATCAGGGTTCTTGTAAATTTGTATTTTTACATGTTGCCTTTCAGTAAATGACTTGTTTATACTCCTTTAGTGTTAAATAAATATAATTAGAAAACAAGTTATATATAATCTAATTGTTTTAATCTAAGTTTGGCGATACAAAAAGGAAACCAGAACTCAAAATATGAATATTATCATCATCATCAACATCATCGTTTAACTTCTGTTTTCCATGCTGGCATGGGTTGGACAGTTTGACTGAGGTCTGGAAAGCCAGCGGCTGCACCAGGCTCCAATCTGATCTGGCAATGTTTCTACAGCTGGATGCCCTCCCTAACACGAACCACTCTAAGAGTGTAGTGTTGGCTTTTTACGTGCCACTAATATAGGAGCCAATCAGGCAGTCCTGGCATTGATCATGTTCAAATAGTGCCTTTTACATACCACTGGCATGGGAGCCAGTCAGAGGGCACTGGCATCAGCCATTTTCGGATGGTGCTTTTTACGTGCCACCAGCATGGGAGCCAATTAGGTGGACCTGGCATCGACCATGTACAGATGGTGCTTTTTACATGCCACATTATATATATATACTATATATATATATTTTATATATAAGTTTATATTTTATTATTTAATTGGCAGAAGTTATAGAGGGCCTCAAAGGCTGAGAGTTTCGTGTATTGGTACTTAACAAGATTTTTTAATCAACTTTTTCATCCACCACCCATTAGATCTTTGTATCTTGCCAGCCAGAAGACATCAAACTGGCAGAACTGTTAGCATGCTAGACAAAATGCTTAGTGACATTTCATCCATCTTGATATTTTGAGTTCAAATTCCATCAAGGTCAACTTTACATTTCATCTATTTTGGGGGTTGATAAATAAGTACCAGTTGAGCACTAGGGTTGATGCAATAAACTAGCCTTCTCCCCTGATGTTGCTGACCTCGTATCAAAATTTAAAATCAATATTTTGTCTGTCAGGTAATGGACATGTCCAGTAGGTACTATTACTGTGATGACTCTGATATTTCTGATATAGTAGAATTAAAAAATTTTTCCATGTCAAAAAGTTAAAATTCTTCCTCTGTCTGCTATGATTCTCCCTAATGTTAACAGATGATTATTTAAAGAAGAAAGCAATGGTGTGTCTTGTGTATTTGTGGACATCATAAAGATGTGTGCTGGTATGTGGGTGCACATACAGGTATATGTGTCTTTATGTGGGTGTATGTGTTTATATATATGTATATATAGACACATACACCCACATAGACGTATATATACATATATGTGTGTGTGTATATAGAAGTATGTATGTGCGTGTATATATATATATATATATATGTATGTGTGTGTGTGTATAGAAGTATGTATGTGTGTGTATATATATATATACATACATATATATATATATATGCATGTGTGTGTGTGTGTGTGTGTTCATAGCTGGTGACTCATTCTAGTGCTACTCATGTCCATTGTTGTCTGCAATAAGAAACTAAGAATAAAGACAGAATGAATCACCATTTTCATATAAGAAAATATACACTACAGCATGTATGGAGTACTCTTGCTCTTGTTTACGAAACTAAAAACAGTATACATACACAAACATATATATATACATACTTACACACATACACGTGTGTGTGCATGTGGAATCTGGCGCTGGCTAAGAAAGATCAGTATAGTTAAGAATTACACTAATGTGTAACATCAAAGAGAGGAGGTAATAGTGTTTATTATCAAGTGTGTTGTCTTTAACAAATGTTATTATGTAAGCCTGCATTGAATCATTCAGAAATGATAGTAAATGATAAGAAATAATGAAAAGAAGACAAAATCTGTGGAAAAAATAGAAATAGGACAAATAGTGAGAGATGAGCAAGGAAACGAAGTGGATGACAGTTGGTGACATGGTTACTTATGGTGCTAGACATTTGATGACCAGCTGGCTGCTGATCGGCATCTTGTACCATATTTTATGGAAGAATGATTAGAGAAAAAATTACTCAGGGACATATATTTTGTGAAAACTTAATGATAAAGGAGATTGTAAGACACTGGATGTTGTAAGACAAAAAGATAATTTAATCAAAATGCAAGTGTAGCTGTGTGATAACAAGCTTCCTTCCCAACCACATGGTTCTGAGTTCAGTCCCACTGCATAGCACGTTGGGTAAATGTCGGCAGACACGTTAGTGTGCCGGACAAAATGCTTAGCGGTATTTCGTCTGTCGTTACATTCTGAGTTCAAATTACGCCGCGGTCGACTTTGTCTTTCATCCTTTCGGGGTCGATAAATAAAGTACCAGTTTTACCCTGGAGCCAATGTAATCGACTTAATCCCTTTATCTGTCCTTGTTTGTCCCCTCTATGTTTAGCCTCTTGTGGGCAATAAAGAAATATATTATTGCCTCAGGCTGAACAAAGCATTGTGAGTGGATTTACTAGACAGAAACTACTGAAAAAAGCCCATCATATGTATGTATATAACTATGTATGTGTGTCTTTATGTCTGCTTGTTCCTCACGTCTGCTTGACAACTGGTGTTGGTATGTTTACATCCTCATAACTTAGCAGTTCGGCAAAATAGGTCAATAGAATAAGTATCTGGAGTTGATTTATTTGACTAAAAACTCTGGTGTAGACACATCAGCACCCATGAGTGAGGAATAAAGTCGAACGTTAAAAGGTTTCTTCAGCATTTTCTCACTATATAGGCAGAGGAGTGGCCGTGTGGTAAGTAGCTTGCTTACCAACCACATGGTTCTGGGTTCACATATTCCCACGAAACTTCTTCCAAGGAAGAAGCCGACTCAACCCGCCCAGGGTGAATGTCGCTACAAGTACAAGTAGTTTCTATAGAAGGTCAGCATCTTGTACTAGTATCCAATTATTAGGCCTCTTGCAGGTACCTTCCCATTTTGTAGTTTGCCTACTGTTATGGTGAAAGACCCGGGGTTGATTGTACATGTTTTGCTGTTGATGTTGGTATGGTATTCGTTCCTAACTGTATTTAGTCATGATGTTTTCTGGTTAACATCTATCTCTCTTATCAATCCAGATCTTAGACCAGAATGATTGAAGATTTTCCTAAGAAAGGGCTTTTTTAATGGCAACAAATCATGCCTGTGGATTGGAAGCAAACTTGTGATTTATTCTGGCCTGGGTAGATATTTTTCTCTGATAATGGTTTTCACTTAGCATTCTGAATTCATGCCTTAAAGTAATAAGTTTTCCCTTCAAGAGTTTGGCAAGAAGAGTTGTCATGTATGCAAGCATTTATCTCTCTCTGCCATTCTCTCTCTGTTCTTCTCTCTCTCACTCTCTCTGTGCCTATCTAGAGAGAGAGAGAGAGAGAAAGAGAGAGCAATAAGAAAATGGAGGGAATCAATAGGTGGTTCATCAACTTTTAGACATTATATTATGTCAACTTATCTATATATATATCTGTATGCTATTATATATGTATATCCATGTATATACATATATATGCATGTGTATGTGAGGGTACAATATAGATATAAAAAAACATATACATATATGTACATGTGTAAATGTATGTGTGTGCCTGAGAGTATATATATATATATATGTGTGTGTGTATATACATATATATATATATATATATATATGGGTGGGTGGGTGTGGGTGTGTATGGGTGTTTAACAAACAAGAAGTATTATTTATCTGGGTCCAACTGTATGTTTAGTCCAGTTGGCCTTTCAGTTGGTTGCCACCATCAGCAAACTGAGATGAAGTAACTGATAATGGTTTTAAATGTTCTAAACTGTACTAGGCATATTTCCAGAGGGTCACATGGTCTCTGACGTCAATTGGCATGTAATATTCATTCGGATAAGCCTGTCTTAAAGTTCAGGTGTAGGAATTTGGACATGTGTTGGGAGCTAGACATGTTACACATACATGTATATATATATGTATGTATATATATATATATATATATATATATATATATACATATGAATATACATACATATATGCATGTACATACACACACATAAACAAACATATATATGTATACTTACATACATTCATATATATATATATATATATATATACATATATATACATATACATATATATATATATACATATGTATATATATATACATACATACATACATACATACATACATACATACATACATACATACTATACATATATTATACATATATATATATATATATATATATATATATATATATTATATATATATACACATACAATATATATATATATATATGCATGACATTTATAGCCTTGCTCATTATCATTTTGCTTTCCTTAAGTTTCTTGGAACTATATGCTCTTCCACTATCTTTTCTCATTTACATCTTGGAAGCAAAGTTAAGACACAACCCTGAAGGAAATACATATGCAATAAAGAAATAAATCTTCACAATAGATTTTTTATTTCAATTCTGATGTTATTTGATGTAATCTCTTGTCATAATAATTTTGTTAAATCTTCAGTATTTGTTAATCAATTTTTATATTCTGTTGTGTCTGGGGAGAGTTATTTTCTTTTTGTGCCTTATAATATTACACACTCACCGGTAAAATTTCCCCTTGTTTCTTATTTTTATTTTCTTAAAATTTTTGTTGCGTCTGGCAACTTTTTCAATAGTCAATACTATTTTAGGAAAATAAAAATAAGAAATAAGTGGAAATTTTACGGGTGAGTGTGTTATATTATAAGGCACAAAAAGAAAATGACTCTCCCCAGACACAACAGAATATGATTCAACACACGAACTCATATAAAGAATCTTGCAAACCAAATCCAAAAACGAAATTTTTATATTGTTTTAATCGTCTGTTCTTGTTTATTACAGGGGTTTGGTTCTGAAAATTACAGTGTTAAATGAATCATCTCTGCACACTTTCTAAATGTAACCATCACTGGCACTAAACTCATGGCCCTCAGCAGCAAAACTGTCACTGCCATGTATTTTCTTGATCATCTCTATGTTTTCTTGAACAGAATGCACACATCTGCATCATTAGATACCTTCCTATTTTTCTCCTGTTTTCTGGTCCAATGCTGACGGAGGCAAGAGCAAAACTCTGTACCAGTTAATATACAGCCTTGCTGTATGATCATATGATGTCCTAACAATCCTGTGCTTGACAATTCAGTGCAAGGAAAATTCTTCCCAAAGACATCGTGTTTATGTGTATATGAAACTTAATTTCATTTATTTTGTTTTCAAAATTTCTAAACTTTTCAGCTTTGTCATTACAAGCTTGCTGGTATCTCAACAACCACTGAAAAAATGTTTAGGTTTTGAGAATGTTAATAGTAAAAGATACCAATGAATAAGTAGTAATGTTTTAGATTGTTAACACTAACAACCATTGAATAAGAGGTAGCATTTAAAATTTTTAATAGTCCAGAAACCATTTTTTACTATTCATCTGAGTACACTATTTGATTACTGGTGCATCTGATGATGTCTCGAGAAGAATGATCCAAGATAAAATAAATGAAATTAAACTTTATATACACATAAACATGATGCACTGAATTGTCATGTATGCATGCATCTCTCTCTCTCTCTCTCTCTCTATATATATATATATATCTGTATGGTATTATATATGTATGTGCATGTATATACATATATATATGCATGTATATGTGAGGGTACATATAGATATAAAAATACATATATGTACATGTGCAAATGTATGTGTGCCTGAGTGTGTGTATATATATATATATATATATATATATATGGATATATATGGGTGTGTGTGTTCATGTGATGATATATTGTTGGTTCATGTAATCATATAAACACAAGTGAATATCAGTGTATTCTGGGTGGCTAAGTATTGTTAGTGACTACTAGGGGTGTTTTGGGTGTACAAGCAGAATCAACCACAAACAGTTTGATAGGTATTGATACACCAGAGAGCTGCACTGAGCCCAAATGTCACTTTTGGCTTGATTTCTACAGCCATATACCCTCCCAGAGTATATTGGGTGCCTTTTTTTTTTCATGACACCAGGATAAACATATATATGTAGGTGGCATGGCTATGTGGTAAGATGTTTGCTTTCCAGCCACATGGCTCTAGGTTCAGTCCCACTGTGTGGCACCTACTATAGCCTCAAGCTGACCAAAGCCTTGTGAGTGCATTTGGTAGAAGAAAATTGAAAGAATCCCATTTTGTGTGTATGTGTGTGTTTATCTCTCACACCACATGACACCAAGTATTGGTGTACTTGCATCTTTGTAGCTTAGCAGTTCAGCAAAAAGTGACCAACAAAATAAAGTGCATTTGACTAAAATTCTTCAAGGTGGTGCCTCAGCATGACTGCAATCTAATGACTGAAACAAGTAAAAGATAAAAGAAAAGTATGTATGTGTACGAGTGTGTGCATTATGTATGGGCGTCTACATAGTTTCCATATACTAAAGTTCACTAACCACTGAGATTATTGTAGAAAACACCTGTAGAAAATTTCACACAGTAGAATTGAACCCATGACCCAATATTCTCAGTATGAACTCCTTAACCAGTCAGCTATGTCTTCACCCAATACTTAGTATAGAGTAAATCAGTACATCATTTCTCCATGTTCTACACTTTTGAAGTAATTACACTTTCAATATAACATCAGAAATATACTCTACAAGAATGGGATGACTATATTTATAATAATAAAGATAATAACAATAATAACAAGAGTACTCAGAGAGTGCAAACCTCTGACAAGTTAACGCCAACGTCCTCTCAATGATTAGTCAGGGATGATTTTTAAAATGAGAATATCTGAAATAAACTTGACTGCTCTCACAGACGAGAATACTAAAAATGAACTCTCAAAAATTAAGTAAAAAAAAACCCAGAAAAATAACCCAGAATCCTTGTTTGGTACCTGATCGATCCCAATGGTAGTCATGGAATGTGAAGGTGGCTGTAGAAAATTTAGTAACAACAATAAATAGTTTATCCTTATCTAATACAAGCCAAAGTTAACAAATTCACTATTCAAAATAGTTTCAAAGGCAGAGATAATAATAATAATAAGTTCTACTCAGGTATTTTTAAATGAATAGCATGAGACCTTTTGGTTTTCTCTTCTCTTAAATTCCAGACTTCCTTTAGTATTCTTGTTGTTTTAGATCAATGTATAGATGTTTGTATATAAGTATATTGTAAAATGTTAATAATTATGTATATTATATAATATATATATACATATCATAAATATGTTTTATGTTATTTAATTTCTGAGTGATTCTGCTGCCGTTTGTTTATGTAGCTTGATTTTTTTATCCATCAGTTTCTACTAAAATAGAGACACAGGTAAAATTGATAATAGGGAAAAGAAAATAAAACTTTGGAAACATCCTTAAGGGTGATAATTGAGAAAGACTTGAACATCTACGTAAGATCATAATCATGTAAAGTAAATATAACAAATAATCCAGAATCTGTGTCTGGTACTGGATCGATCCCAAAATCTAACCAGTTTGTGCCAGTCATGGAGCCAAACATCCCTGAAAGTTTCATTCAAATCTATCCAGTGGTTCTTGAGATATCTTGTCCACAGACAAACAAACAAACACGACTGAAAACAATACTTCCACCTTTCCTAAGGTGGAAGTAATTATAATTATAATAATTCTTTCTATGACAGGTACAAGACATGAAACTTATTGGGAGATGGTTAGTCAATTACATTGACCCCAGTGCTTAATGATCCTTATTTCATCGACCCCAGAAGGATAAAAATGCAAAGTCATCTCAGCAGAATTTGAACTCAGAATGTAAAGACAAACAAAATGCTGCTAAGTTTTTTTGTAATAACAATAATAATCCT
Organism: Octopus sinensis; assembly: GCF_006345805.1. NCBI lineage: Eukaryota > Metazoa > Mollusca > Cephalopoda > Octopoda > Octopodidae > Octopus > Octopus sinensis. The sequence goes on along the minus strand of NC_043007.1, from coordinate 74,755,301 downwards.
TTCTACTTTAGGCACAAGGACTCAAATTTGAGGAGAGATGGCTAATTAATTACATTGACCCCAGTGCTTAATGATCCTTATTTTATCGACCCCAGAAGGATAAAAAGGCAAAGTCATCTCAGCAGAATTTGAACTCAGAATGTAAAGACAAACAAAATGCTGCTAAGTTTTTTTGTAATAACAATAATAATCCTTTCTACTTTAGGCACAAGGACTCAAATTTGAGGAGAGATGGCTAATTAATTACATTGACCCCAGTGCTTAATGATCCTTATTTTATCGACCCCAGAAGGATAAAAAGGCAAAGTCATCTCAGCAGAATTTGAACTCAGAATGTAAAGACAAACAAAATGCTGCTAATTTTTTTTTTGTAATAACAATAATAATCCTTTTTACTTAGGAATAAGGACTGAAATTAGTGGAGAGATGGCTAATCGATTACACTGACCCCAGTACTCAACCTGTACTTATTTCATTGACCCCGAAAGGATGAAAGAAAAAGTCAACCTCAGTGGAATTTGAACTTACAAGATAAAATGCTGCTAAGCATTTTGTAACAACAACAACAACAACAACAATAATAATAATAATAATAATAATAATAAGAAGAAGAAGAAGAAGAATAGTGAATGCCAAAGATATTTAATAAATTGAGGACATAGCCAGAGAGAAGAAGAGATTGTTTCTACAATCTCGGATGACAATTATTCTTGTGGTAATCAGTGCACTTGGCACAACACCCAAACTACTACCTATGAGGCTGAAAGATATTGGAAGTGAAAAATTACATTGTCAACCTATAGAAAAGTGCATTTCTGTATTATGCAAGAATCCTCAGAAATGTTCTCGAGACTGGAAGAGACTTTGTGTCACCAAACCTCAAGACATGTCTATAGTATTTTTAACAACAACAATATTACTTATAATAATAATAACAATAATAATATTAATATCATTTTTAACAGCAACAATATTACTAATAATAATAATAATAATAATAATAATAATAATAATAATAATAATGGTGTCAAATTTTGGTATAAAGCCAGCAATTTTGGGGGAGGTCTAAGCTGATTATATCAACCCTAGTGCTCAAATGGTACTTATTTTATTGACCCTGAAAGGTGAAAGGCAAAATCAACTTAGGTGGAATTTGAACTCAGAGCATAAAAACAGATAAAATGCTGCCCAGTATGCTTACAATTCTGCTAGCAAGCAAATATTCTGCTCAGTACCACAGATTTGCTTGTCAGTTGTTTGACCATAACCAGTTTAGTATGTTCCTTAGTGGCTGATGATATGTGCATCTCTGACCACGAGCAGAAGTAGTGGGGGAGCATCATAGTCATGTGTTGAGAGGGATTCTTTGGGGTTTGGATAATTCACTTCTGAAAACATAGGTGTTTCGTTCAACATCCTTAAACAACCCTTATTCCAGGACCTTTTGAGCAGGGTGGGATTCTTGACCTGGAGAAAATTCTAACTGGGCCCCACCTGCAAGGTCACGTGCTGTTAATCTTAATATGAGATCAACATGTCGCACACATATGGCTGTGATGTGCCTGGTGTGATGTGCCTTAGACAGGTAATCATGATGGGTATACCGGGCTTCGAGCTTCATATATTTCACTCCAGTGTCACTTTGATGGCATGCACGGCTCTCTCACTCAATAACAACAACAACAACAACAATAATAATAATAATAATAATAATGTACACTAATGAACCTAATTAATGAAATGAGATCTTTTGCATTTTTATACATCAGTAAATACCATTCTCTAGAAATCCCATTATATTGTACTTCTTATGAAGAAAATCACAGCATTCATGTTTTCAAATAATTGTAATCCTATCTTTTCTTAGTTTTTTTTTAATTATATTTCTAGTTTAGAATCTAAAAATATAATCAATGAATGTGGATTAATTTCAACCACTCCCTTGACTTTTAAAGCTATCTTTATTACATTAAAGGGAAAAAAAATCCACACAGCAACCATTTGATATTTTTTTATTCATAGAATACAGAAAGAGCATCATAAAAGATTAGCTTTTCATGAGAAAATAAGTTGGCAGCAAATGAGGAAAATAGTGAAGAGATGCAAATAATTATTGCAGTTTGATTACTTTTGATACTATTAATCCTTTACATTATTTTTATTCTATGATTTTTATATCTCACTTCATTAAATACCATCTAGATGGTTTTAAAACGTTTTTCTTATTATTTTTAATTTTTAAATAAAATAAACTATTTTGCCTAGAAAGCTTTGACATTGAGTTACTGGTTTCTTCAAAGATCAAATTACAAAGTTATTTGACTGTCTGATTGTCTAGACTTTTTAAAAGCATTAGCTGGTGAATTTGTGCCAATTATGAAATGTAATACTTGTTGTAGTTGTTGTTATTGCTGATTAACCTTGAGTCAATCCAAATCAAAGAGAGATCTATGATCAGAAGTGTTCCAGTTATGACTGTCCTGTCTTTCGTTTTTCTTTTTTTTTTTCAGACATAGTATATGGCGGTGCCCCAGCCATATGGCGGTGCCCCAGCATGGCCACAGCTCATGAGCTGAAACTAAAATCAATCAATCATATCTCAGATTACATTATTCAAAAAAGAAAAGAAAAAAAATGTATGGACACAGATCATGTCAAATAGCCAGTTGGGGACGATGTCTCATGGGGCTAAATTACAGCAACATTCGTCCTAAACCAGGACTGCCATGTTATGTTGGCAAATAATCTTTACTACATTATTCAATGTTTCCCTCTTTTCCAAGTAAAATAGCTAGGTACAGGCATGACTGTGTGGTTCAGAAGTTCATTTTGTAACCAAATAGTTCTGGGTTTAGTCCCATTGCATGGCCCCTTGGGCATGTGCCATCAGTTGTAGCTTTAGGCCAACCAATGTCTTGTGAATGAATTTGGCAGATAGAAACTGTATGGAATCCTGTTGTATACTTGTGTGCATCTTTGTGTCTGCGTTTGTCCCCCACTAGCAGCTTGACAACCAGTGTTGGTTTGTTTATGTCCCTATAACTAGGTAGTTCAACAAAAGAGACCAATAGCATAAGTGCCAGACATAAAAATAAGTACTGGGGTAGATTCGTTTGACTAAAACCCTTCAAAACAATGCTCCAGCATGGCCACAGTAAATTGAAACAAGTATAGATAAGAGATAAAAGTGGTTTGGGTGGGTGCTATTTCTAGTAAGCTGAACGACCACACAGAGTCTCCCCCATTAACTCATGTAAATTATAGACAAGAAATCGTTTTAGACAATAACCATATTATTGTCTAATTATATTAGACAATAACTATATCTAACAACTATAGAAAATAATATCTATACTAATGATTCTTAACTATTTTTTGCCTTAGGACCCCTCTGATTTCTGTTTTACTCCCCTGGAACCCCATAACCATTCAATGTCTTAAAAAATCCTATTATATTTTTATAATTAAATATTATTAGGAATTGTATATAAAAAATTGTTAAAACACTTTTTGTATTGTAATTATATAACCAGTTTATTGCATGTAAATTTTAACAACAAAATCTTATATGGACCGCAAGGGTCATACAGACACTGGTTGAGAACCACTAATCTTATATTCTTTTATTTTTTTACTTCGGTCAATTGACTGTGGTCATGCTGGAGCACTACCTTTTAGTTGAAGAAATTGACCCCTGGGCTTATTCTTTGTAAGCCTAGTGCTTATTCTATCGGTCTCTTCTGATGTACCGCTAAGTTATGGGCACATAAACACACCAACATTGGTTGTCAAGTGATGTGTGTGTGAGGCGGGGGGACAAACACAGATATAAACACACACATAAATGTGTGTGCGTGTGTGTATATATATATATATATATACACACATAGGACAGGCTTCTTTCAGTTTCCATCAACCAAATCCACTCACAAGGTTTTGGTCAGCCTGAGGCTATAGTAGAAGACACTTGCCCAAGGTGCTATGCAGTGGGACTGAACCTGGAACTATGTGGTTGGTAAGCAAGCTACTTACCACACAGCAATTCTGCCATTTTTTAAGTTACCATCTCAAGTTCTAGAAGCCATAGGGTCAGTTACTTGATTTCCATGGGGTATAAGGGACTGAGATTACAATACTCTCCTTGAATGGGATGCCACTTCATCACAGAATTATTCACAGCTGAGTGAACTGGAGCAACATGAATTGAAGTGTTTTACTCAAAAACACAATACACTATCTGGTCCAGGAATTGAAACTGTGATCTTGTGATTATGAGTGCAACACTCAAACCACTAAGCCATACACCTTCACTTTTTCAGCCAAAATTTAATCAGCACAGGAATGGTTGAAGTGACAGAGGACATATCACATGAAAGAACAGATTCACTCTTCACTGCATTTCAAATTAAATCATTTATAATTAAATTGCACAAGCAAACTGTCTGGTTTCATCAATGTTGGTCTCAGTTGATCAGATTGAATCACTGACACTCAGCTAACACACACACACACACACACAAATACACACACACAGTATGCACACACGTGCACATACACACATGTGTGTGTCTGTGTGTCTATGCTTATAATTTATGTTCTTTTATGTCCTGTATTTTATCAACAAATAGAGTTGATAAAATAAGTGCTAGACTGCAATAAATATTAGTGTTAATATGACCAACTATAAACCTTGAAGGTGGTACCCCAGCATGGCCACAGTCTAAGGACTGAAACCAGCAGAAGAATAAAAGAATTCATTGACAGAAAACTTCTGGATGGTGCCAAAGAATAAGGAGTTCTAACTGAAAATTCTTATTCCAGATAAAGTCAAAGGTTTTATTCTTTTACTTGTTTCCGTCATGTGACTGTGGCCATGCTGGAGCACCGCCTTTAGTCGAGCAAATCGCCCCCAAGACTTATTCTTTGTAAGCTAGTACTTATTCTATCAGTCTTTTGCCAAACCGCTAAGTTACGAGGACGTAAACACACCAGCATCAGTTGTCAAGCGATGTTGGGGGGACAAACATATACACACATACATATATATAAACATATATATGATGGGCTTCTTTCAGTTTCCGTCTACCAGATCCACTCAGAAGGCTTTGGTCGGCCCGAGGCTATTGTAGAAGACACTTGCCCAAGGTGCCATGCCGTGGGACTGAACCCGGAACCATGTGGTTGGTAAGCAAGCTACTTACCACACAGCCACTCTTACGCCTTTTTGCTAACAGTTAACCCTTTGCCTATCCAAAGCTTTTTCATAAACCCATGCTAAAAGCTCATGCTTGTCTTCAAAATTTTAGTGACTCCTTATTTCATACACTCTGGGTATTATAATTTTTTTTCTTTTAGAAGTCCCAAGTTCATCTGGTGGTTGAAAGAAAAAAAAAACCCTCAAAAAACACACACACAAAAAAAAAGAGAAAGGGACACTGTTTATCACACATGATGCATGGACATCAGGGAAATATTTTCTATTGCATGTGATACACAGGACATGCAAAAGGTTAAAGTAATAGAAGACACATGTAAACTGATTAACTTTCTCTAAGCCTGTAAATACTCTATTATTATACTATAAATATGTTGTCGTTCTTTATCTGTCATCTGCAAAGGAAGATGGAAAACAAATCAACTGGATTCCTTTCACAATGAAAAATAGCTTTCATCTTCATTTTTTCTAGAATAGTTTGGACATAAAAAACAAACACAGATCAATAATAGAATGGTTGAAAATATGTCCACAAACTGATTCCACTGTCTGGTTTTTGGAATATATTATTCATAACAGCAATTATGGTTATTATGTTTCGTAAATTACGGTTCCAAAATTGACTAGCATACATCTGTGTACACCTACAGTTTGAAGATGCTAAGTTTAGTATGTGTGGGTGAGGTGGGGTGGGGATGGGGTCTTGTAAGCTGAAACCCCGAAGATTCAGCTTGCCTGGTAAGTTGAAACTTCACAATCATTCCCAATCTATTTTTTGTAAAAATTAATACACACACACACATAAACATACACACACACACGCACACACACACAAATGATGATGGTGATGATGATATATAGAGGGCAATAGTGTCAAACTCTCCCCTTTCCTAAAAGCCAATTGCATAAGAATGGCCATTGTAAAGGTGATTACACTGGCGGTGCTCTAGCATAAACACAGGCATTGGGCTGAAGCATATAAAAGAATATACATACACACACACACACACACATATACTCTCTTTTGTATCCCTCTCTCCTTCCCAACTCATGACTCATTGATATTTACCCTTAAACTTTACCCGACATGTTACAGTTGCTGGCTGTCCTCATCCAACTACCTCTGCTCACTTCGTGCCCTAAGGGACCACATGGACACCTTATCACTTCCGTCTATCTCTTCACCACTCATTCTGATCGTTCTTTTTCTTCCTGAGTAAATGTGTGAGGAACCATGCAGCTCTTCTACAAGAACCTGCTCCGCCCTCCATTCTCAGCCCGTAACATAAAGCCGCCTCACCTTCCACGGGGTTCGTACACTTTGCAAGCTGCGTAGTGATCTCAATAACACTGGTGTCATGAAAAACAAAAAGCACCCAGCAAAGCTGTAAAGTGGATGGCATTAGAAAGGATATCCAGCTGTAGAAACCATGTGCAAGCAGACACTGGTGCATGATGCAGCCTTTGGATTCATCAAATCATTGGTAAAAAATAAATGTGTGTGTGTGTAATACATATATTTAATTCTTTAATGTCCACAAGGGACTAAACATAGAGGGGGACAAACAAGGACAGACAAATGGATTAAGTCGATGACATCGACCCCAGTGCGTAACTGATACTTATTTAATCGACCCCAAAAGGATGAAAGGCAAAGTTAACCTTGGTGGAATTCGAACTCAGAACGTAGCGCCAGACGAAATACCTATTTCTTTACTACCCACAAGGGGCTAAACACAGAGAGGACAAACAAGGACAGACAAACGGATTAAGTCGATTATATTGACTCCAGTGCGTAACTGGTACTTAATTTATCGACCCCGAAAGGATGAAAAGCAAAGTCGACCTCGGCGGAATTTGAACTCAGAACGTAGCGGCAGACGAAACACCGCTTAGCATTTCGCCCGGCGTGCTAACGCCTTATGTGTAATACAAATATACGAGAGAAAGAGACGCACAGACAGACAAATACACAGTCAGACTGATAGACAGAAATTGGGAGGGAAATTTGCTGAAATAAAAGATAGAATACTAGAGATATTTTATTGCCTTTTAAATAGCTATACATCAGTCAAATTTTAATCTGATAAAGGAGGTACAATTGGATTGTACCTCCTTATGATGTGCCTTCATAAAAGGCACGTGGCCAAGTGGTTAGTGTGTTCAACTCAATAACCTGATGTCGTGTGTTCAGTTCTTGGTCCAGTTAACGTATTGTGTCCTTGAGCAAGCCCCTACAGTTTATGTTACTCCAGTCTTCTCAGTTGTAAACGCAGTCCCAGTTGGGTACTGATACATTTACCCCCGCTTTCCTCTCCTCAATTTTCACAATCTGGATATTCTACTGGGTCTTGGTGAAGTGATACGACAAGGTGTCTACATCTGTTTGGGACAGTGTAGACAGCTAAAATAACTAGCAAACGTTTGCTACTACATGTTACCAAACCATACTCGCTCATGAGCGGCAGCTGGTTGTACTATATACGTTATGCTTTTCATAAACTAACATAAAGGATCGCGATAATTCTTGCATTGTTCACCTCTATGCAGAGGTATTTGATGCTAAGATTTGTTGCGTGAGGCAAAGAAGTCACAGTGAACTGGAGCATACCTGATGTTATACACACAACATATGTTCTTTTGAAACAAGATCACTCACTTATTAACGGAATAAAGCAACACAAAAAATAGCAATAATCATCGTGGATGCCATTGCTTTATAGCGTTTGAAATTCTAACATAATATGTTGTTTTGGCAAATTGCCAGAGGCAGGTGAAGCAACTCGAAATATTGACAAATATACACCAGAAGATAGTCATCGTGAGAGTGTACTTATCAATATTCTCTTCGTAATAAAACTATAAGGTTTTTTTTTACTTGCGTAAAGAAAAAAAAAAGATGTTGTGAGACCTTGTGCAGTTAACTAAATTGCGGATGATGCGCAGCTGAAAACAGCCATGAAAAACACAAGCATCGTATTTGCAGCACACCGTTGCTAACAGCAATATTTGGATGCATTCCAGATTGTACTCAACCATGGCTTCTAAATGTGCAAATAAAGGCTATGGATTTACGTATTCAATAAACTATTAGCTTCCAGGCTGGTCTGTGCACTTGCTGTTAATCAGATGTAGAAGTCATCAGAAAATAAATGCAAGCATGTGTGCATCTAACTCTTTGTTTTTGAACGCCACACACCCGCAGGCATGCACACACACACATACATACATACATACATACATACATACATACATACATACATACATATATATATATACATATATACATACATATATACATATATACATACATATATATATATATATATACATACATATATACATATATACATATATATATATATATATACATATATATATATATATACATACATATATATATATATATAATATATATACATACATACATACATATATATATACATATATACATACATATATATATACATATACATACATATATACATACATATATATACACATATATACATATATACATATATACATATACATATATATACATATATATATACATACACATATATACACATATATACACATATACATATATACATATATACACATATATACATATATACACATATATATATATATATATATATAATACATACATACATATACATACATACATATATACACACACACATATATATATATATAATATATATATATATATATATATATATATATATTATATATATATATATAATATATATATATATATGGGGATGGGTAGAGAGGTATACAGTTGAAATCTCTATAAACACAAAGGTATAGTAAAAACAAAACAGCGGCATATTGAAGAGGAAATAAATAAAAGTGAGCAGGTAGATGAAAATGGAAGCCACTTCACAAAGTTTCAGATTCTGACGGCTATTATAATTTTATTAATATCTAGGATGCCTTAAGGAAATATTAAGTGAATCTGGTACTTCTTATTTTTTTATTTTGATATCATAGTTTGTGAAGAACAGAATCATTGATTCCAGGTTTCCAAAGACCGGTCGTTAGCTTATTGCATCCCCGACGAAGACAAAGGAAGAATGGCCGAGTTGCAGAACAAATATGAAAAAGAGGTATCGTCTGTGAAGAACTGGTTCATTTAGTCTCCCCAACGATGGTTACTCCCATCAATGATGTACATAAGTGAAAAATATACGCATATATATGGTGCGCGTACAGGCGGCGAGCTGGCAGAAACGTTAGCACGCCGGGCGAAATGTGTAGCCGTATTTCGTCTGCCGCTACGTTCTGGGTTCAAATCCCGCCGAGGTCGACTTTGCCTTTCATCCTTTAGGGGTCGATAAATTAAGTACCAGTTACGCACTGGGGTCGATGTAATCGACTTAATCCGTTTGTCTGTTCTTGTTTGTCCCCTCTGTGTTTAGCCCCTTGTGGGTAGTAAAGAAATATATATATGGTGCGCGTGTGTGTGTGTATGTTAAGATTGGGAAGCCAAGTTGGCCTTGCGGAATTTAAAATAAAAACATAAAGAACCATAATTAGAAATTTCAGACATTTCTTTCCGATGCCTTCGCGATTCTACAAGTTTATCTCTTTTTACCATTTAATGAGTGTTCCCGAATTTTCTCAAATCTCTATATATAAAGCTGAAGTTGTCTGTGTGTGGCAGGTTTGGTAGCCTTCAACTAACACTATCTCCTCCGAGACCCTGCGGCGCAAGTTGACCAAAATTGAGAGTATGATAGAAGAAGGCCTGCTCTTCATTCCGTAGGAGATAAAATTCAAATCGAACCATGTTAAGATCAAAAATTCTTTACATCAAAAAGGTGCTTTTTTTCTATGAAAATCCCTATTTTTTTACGATTTTTTGACTGCCGTGTCGTCATTTTTCGGTGTATTTCAACCAGAAAAATGTTTACTTAAAGAGAATAACAAGCTACATAATGCAACATTTTTACTTTTCAAAAATTCCAATTCTAAAGCTGTCGAAAC
>NC_043007.1:74732588-74740088 GCF_006345805.1 Octopus sinensis | reverse complement strand
AAGCGATAGAAAGATTACTCTGTTTCAATTGCAATCCCTTTCTGTACTGTTTATATCAATGGAATCCATTCGGACGAACACGTTCGTAAATTTGTACAAAGAACTCCCATAGAGACAAAGTGAAAGAGAAACAAACCACACCTTTTATGGTGTGGTTGCTTGATATGCTTCCTTTTCGTTGGTGGAAATAGATTTCCTTAGGAACACTGATCTGACTAAACGGAATTGGTTCTAGTCGTGCCTCTAATTGGACTCCAACTCTGAATGCATGTTAATAATATATATTCGACAGAATATTTGAAGATTTTAAAGATGATAATTCTTTTTACAACATCGAGCCTTGGAGTAGACTAAGCACTGCAGTGCGTTTGACTGTTGATGTTGGTGATAGTCAAGTAAATCCGTCACATTCGATTTCATCTTGATATTTGTAGGTTTGGTTGAGGGATGACGACCAGGAGTTGACGGACGTCAAATTGTGGTGACCCCAAAACAGCAAAAATTAAAGGGGGTGATCAGTCAGCCAGTAATATTGATTTCAAATTTTGGCTCAAGGCCAGCAATTTCGTTGGGGCGTGTGTGGCGTTATGTCGGTTACATCGACCCCGAAAGGATGAAAGGCAAAGTTGACCTTGGCGGAATTTGAACTCAGAACGTAAAGACGAACGAAGTGCCACTAAGCATTTTGCCTCGCGTGCTATGATTCTGCCAGCTCGCTACCTTCAGTCAGCCAGTAATATTAGAAGTTGGGAGAACAGGTACCGAGGTAAGAAGTGAGAGGAGTGGAAAGCATCAAAGCTGAAGATATACTTATTGTATATGAGAGTTTCGGCAGTAGCGTAGATGAGCAGGGTCGCAGGGAACAGTCCACCCTAGGCGATACCTTTACTTGTGGGTCTAATCCATAAGCCTGTATAAGCTTTGTCTCTCCCCACCCTCAGATGGAGGTAATAAAGTCTGGGACTGCCCCGGACAGCAAACACTCTAGCCACGCTACTGTGAATTGGACCCTGTTTGATTGGTGTCATTGGATAATTTTCTTACAGTTGTTCACATGTCCGAAAAAAAATTGGAGTATAGGTTTTATAATCTAAAAAAATCCCAGAACATTTCTTCTGTGCAGTCAAATGTTACGACGCTAAGAATAATTTTGAACCCAAGATAATACATCTGTTTTTGGACAACGTTCCATCTTGATTCTCTCCAAAAGTTCGAAATATCTTTTACAATCGTTTTAATTCCTCCTAGCACACTCAACTACAGCGTAAAGCTCATAAAATTATTTCCAAATTCAAAGAATATTATCTTAGATGTCGGCTGATTGTTGCGATGGACGATAAACTGCAGTTTGCCAAAGAATTCTGGAAAAATTATAACATTATGCAAGGAGTCAAAAAATATATGAAAGATATGTGGGAAGAAGCTAGTTCAACATTGGAGTTTTGAACGTATTTGTGTCCAAATGTAATCAAGGAAGTTCCTAAGACAGAGAATGAAACAATCTCGATGAGCAATGGTCTTGTACAAATGGCGCCGGAAGCAGGTTTTAAAGAAGCTGATGCAAATAATATTTGTTAATGAGAACTTCACCAACGAACCGCAAGTATCGGGTTACTATATCGATAAAGAGACGCCTCTACAAGTGGATTTATCTAAAAGCCTTAGTGAAATAAACTGTGCTTTGGAGTACTTTCAGAACCCATTTTTTTTCAACGAAGAACGAAAGTTGAAAGATTTGTAATGGTAGTGCTTGATGGTTATAGGGAAGACTTAGCACGATAATTGTCCGGCCTTATCTCCAGTAACCAATGAATTAGACTTATACAAAAAATAAAAAATTGGGCTGGTGTATTGAGTCAGAAACACATGTCCAAGACTGCCCTCTTATCTCCAAATAATAAACCTGTCCTTTTCTTTAATGACATCTCAACTTTGGAGAAAATTCTCGAATTCTGAGATTAGCTCTCCTTTTTTAAGTGGGGCTGGTCTTAATTGCCATTTGGTAATAGTGACACATCCTTTAGATGTGGAGATAGCTATAATAAATCAAGAATACGATCAGACTTTAAAATAAGTCCTAGGGGCGATTTGTTCGCCTAAACCCTCCAAGGCGGTACCCCAGCATTGTCGCATTCCAATGACTGAAGCAGGTGGCGATTTGTTCGTCTAAACAAGTGGTTCCCAAAGTGGGCGGTATTGTGTCCTTGGGGGCGGTGGAAAGTTCCGAGGGGGCGTTGAAGAAAAGTGGGGCGATGATGGAGTAGCGATTCATGTAAAACGCGTGGGTAATAATGGGGTAGTGATTCATGTAAAAACAACAAAATAATGGGTTCATTAGGTTAAGTTTTATTTGTGAAATACAATTGCTTTGAATTTGCTTCAGAAAGAGGTCTGTTTGTGATGGTTAGTCAGGGCGACGAGCTGGCAGAAATGTTAGCACACCGGGTGAAGTGCTTTGCGGTATTTTGTCTGCCCTACGTTCTGAGTTCAAATTCCACCGAGGTCGACTTTGCTTTTCATCCTTTCGGAGTCGATTAAATAAGTACCAGTTACGCACTGGGGTCGATATAATCGACTTAATCCGTTTGTCTGTCCTTGTTTGTCCCCTCTATGTTTAGCCCCTTGTGGGTAGTAAAGAAATAGGTTAGTTGAGGTGAGGGCGCTAGGAATGTGGCCTGGGTGCCAAGTGGAGGGGGTAGCCCGAAAAAGCTTGGGAACCACTGATCTAACCCTTTATTGTCACATTCCAATAACTGAAGCAGGTGAAAAAAAGCTAACCTTCTAGATGTTATAATATAAACATAGACACTCCATTGGGGTTGGATGACAAGAGAGTTAGTAACCAAGACGTTTGTTGGAAATGTCTGACTAATAGATTTGTTGTTCATTAGTTGTGTAAAAGCAAGATGTAAGGATTGGTTGAAACTGTTCCAGTTTATTTTCTTCCCCTACTGGAGAAGTTTTTTGTTTGCTATTTTAGCAGGTCGACTCTCCGTGTTGCTGTTGCTAAGAAGACATTCAATTTGAACAATTTTTACTGAGACTTCCTCCTCCTCCTCCTCCTCCTCCTCGTCATCATCATTATCAGGTTGGTGTTCTCTTTCCCTTTCTTCCTTTACACTACCACCATCATCCTCAACCTGCACATCATTATCAGCATCATCATTATTAACATTGCCCTTGTCAATATTATTATTATTATTATTATTGTTGTTGTTATTACTATTATTATCATCATTATTATATATGGCTTTTTTTTTCCTGAAATTCTTTCTTCCTTTCTTTCTTTCTTTCTTTTTCTTCTTCTTCTTCTTCTTCTTCTTCTCCTCCTCCTCCTCCTACGTGCATGGCTGAGCAACGGACTACTTCCGCACAATTAACATTGTGCATTTTCTGAGGGAAGGTCATAATTCTCCAATTAAAATTTAAATAGCCTTATAAACTCTTATTTCATTGGTTTTCTTTTAATTGAAAGGGAAAGACTTTCTTGCAAAGAAATCAATTCTCTGTTTTCTATCTAGTTAGTGATGTAAAATAACTGGAGTGGAGTACATCATCTAATTTTTTAATATTTGTTTAATTTGTCGTTTTTCTCATTTCAGGCTGGTATTTCGATTTAAGTGAGTCTCTTCAGTATGCAGTAAATAAGTGCCTATTACTTATATGACATTATTTACGTTATAAAAGAAGAACATTTTTAGAAAAAAAGATATTTAAAAAGAAAGGTTATTTGACTAAGTGAAACTCATTTTAATTCGTGTTACATTGGTAATGTAGAAAACAAGAAATGTAATTTAAATTACCGTACAGGGTACGGTAAAAGGGTAAAGGGTAAAGACCCCATTCGGCCATGAATGACTATGGAATTGCGCCTAGAAAGTTCCGATTCTAGGCACATGTCCTAGCAAGGTTGTTTATGGAAGACCAGCAGTCACCTATGCATACCAGCCTTCCCACTCCACGTCACAGATGTTATCCAAGGGAAAGGCAAAGGCCAGTACAACTTGGCACCACCATTTCTACAGATGAATGAACTGGACAACATGAAATAAAATGTCTTGCTAAATAACACAACATGCTACCTGGTCCACGATTGTGAGCCTAACGCTCTAACCACTGGGCCATGGGCCTTTACAGATTTATGTATGTGCTCCTCAAAACCCTGGAATCCCGTGACAAGCCCCCCACTACCGGATGTAGTTTTAACTCATAACCACCCCTTAGCTACTATTGTTTCCAGGTTTACTCTGAGCCGGAAAAGTAGGACGTGTGACAGTCCGAATCTCTGGGTTAACTAGTATGTAAACCACAGGGAGTGAAGAACCCCTAGTTCATGCCAGAACTTCCTTCTTGAACAAGATAAAATCGTATAAAGAAAAACCTGAAGTGCAATTCGATTCTGCTTGGCTCAAACTCTGCGATTCGTGCTGAGAAATGAGTTCAGTGTGATACTACTGTTGGGGTTAGTAGCCATCCATATGGGCCGGAATATCACTTCACTCACGCGTTTAATTTTCGGCTTTGTCTTTAAGGCTGGATGTTTTTGCTGGCACTAACAACATTACAGAGTGTGCTGGATGCGATTTTCGTCGCACCAGCACTAAAGTGACCTCACGAGACTCCGCATCTCTGCTTATGCACTAACTTCTTTTCAGAGTAAAAGGTACGTTTATATGTGTGTGTATGTAGGGGGGGTGTCGCAACCATGGCTGTGTAGTAAGAAGCTTGCTTCCCAACCACATGGTTTCGAGTTCAGTCCCACTGTGTGACACCTTGGGCAAGTGTCTTCTACTATAGCCTCGGGCGACCAAAGCCTTGTGAGAGGATTTGGTAAACTGAAACTGATAGAAGCCTGTCGTGTGTGTGTGTGTGTGTGTGTGTGTGTGTGTGTGTGTGTGTGTGTGTGTGTGTGTGTATGTGTGTGTGTGTGTGTGTGTGTGTGTGTGTGCGTGTGTTTGTGTCTTGGTGTCTCTGTTTCTCTCCCCACACCATCACTCGACAACTGATGTTAGTGTATTTACATCCCTGTAACGTAGCGGTTCGGCAAAAGCGTTTGATAGAATAAGCTTATAAGAATAAGTCCTGGGGTCGATTTCTTCGACTAAAATGCAGTGCTCCAGCATGGTCGCAGTCAAATGAATGAAACAAGTAAAAGAATAAAAGAATATATATATGTGTGTGTGTGGTTAGAATCCAAACTGTGTCCTCTTATTTGATTCTCTGCCTGAAGAATTTTTAATAAGAGATATCTTACATGTTTTCTACGTGTACAATTTTGTTGCTCCTATTAGCAAATGAAATACGTGTAATGGTGACTAAAGTACATCAAAAATTTATCCAGTCTCTCGTTTGTATGTATGTATGTATGTATGTGTGTGTATGTATGTATGTATGTATGCATGCATGTATGTATGTATGTATGTATGTATGTATGTATGTATGTATGTATGTATGTATGTATGTATGTATGTATGTATGTATGTATGTATGTATGTATGTGTGTATGTATGTATGTATGTATGCATGTGTGCATGTGTGTGAGTGTATGTATGTATACATGCATGTGTGCATGTGTGTGAGTGTATGTATGTATGTATGTATGTATGTATGTATGCATGCATGTGTGTATGAAGAAAGCGAGTCGACCAACGCTTTGCGGTCACTGTCAACCTTTTTCTTGTAAAAGCATAAGAAATGTATACTCTGTTCACAAGTATTGAGTAATTCTTCAGTTTAACATTAATTTCTTTTATACGTATTGACGGCCCTGTCCATAGGCAGAACCTGAGAATTGCATGAAGGCACCAGATGTGTTATAAAATGCTGAGTTCGTTTTTCATCGCATGAAGCTATTAGTTGCTCATAAAAATATATATTGTGTTTATTAAATAAGATATATATACACACACACTTATATGTATAATACATGCATACAAGCTCATACGTGCATTACGCACGCACACACACACACATACGCACACACACACATTGTGACTTATTTATTTGCGGTCTAACTCTCATAATACCTTTGACATTATATATTTATTATATGTTTCTTTACTGCCCACAAAGGGTTAAACATAGAGGGGACAAACAAGGACAGACAAAGGGATTAAGTCGATTACATCGACCCCAGTGCGAAACTGGTACTTTATTTATCGATCCCGAAAGGATGAAAGGCAAAGTCGACCTCGGCGGAATTTGAACTCAGAACGTAACGACAGATGAAATACCGCTAAACATTTCGCGCTAACGTTTCTTCCAGCACGCCGCCTTTTGACATTATATATTTATTATATTCCTAGCTAAATAATTCCTTGTGTATCATGGATGTTACTCGAACCGATAACAAACATTAAAAACGACGACTATTTTAAATCGCTGCATCAACATAATCTCTTTCTTTCCATTCCAATATTCCTAATATCTCTCATATGATCCAACAAGCGGACCTCCATCTAGTCGCTCTGTCAGCAATTAAGTATGCTTCGCTACTCTACCCTCTCATATGATGATAAATACCCAAGGTATTGTAATAGCTGAAATGTCTTTGATTTTTGGCGTGGAATGGCTAAAACAAGTAACATACCTACGTACGTACGTAGATACATACATACGTACGCACATACCTACATGCATGCATGTGTGTATGTAATACATTTGTGTATATGTGTATATACATACATATATATATATATATATATATATATATATATATAGATATATATATATATATATATATATATATAATATATATATATATATACATACATACAAATATATATATACATACATATACATACATTATTATTGGCGTGAGTATTGGTGTGTGTGTGTGTGTGTGTGAGTTTTGGACACACGCAATGATCGAAGTTCCAATTAAGTACTGAAATCAATATAATCGATACGACCAACTGCGATGTCCTCCAAAATGTGTGTCCATGCACATATGCTAAAACTCATTATTATCATTATTATGAAGCGGGGGAGCTGGCAGAAACGTTAGCACGCCGGGCGAAATACTTAACGATATTTCGTCTGCCGCTACGTTCTGAGTTCAAATTCCGCCGAGGTCGATTTTGCTTTTCATCCTTTCGGGGTCAATAAATTAAGTACCAGTTACGCACTGGGGTCGATATAATCGACTTAATCCGTTTGTCTGTCCTTGTTTGTCCCCTCTGTGTTTAGCTCCTTGTGGGTAGTAAAAAAATAGGTATTTCGTCTGTCTTTATGTTCTGAGTTCAAGTTCTACCGAGGTCGACTTTGCCTTTCATACTTTCGGGTTCGATTAAATAAGTACCAGTTGAGCTCTAGGGTCCATGTAATCGAGTAGACTAGCCCCCTTACCGTTGTGCCAAAATTTAAACTCATTGTTATTACTGTCGTGCAAAATAAACTGCATATCGACAAGAAATAATTAAATTATTTGGTAATAATAAGCTAAGATTCAATCCTAGAATTCCTCTGTACATTTTAATCAGTTGTGAACAAAGATTGTCT
>NC_043007.1:74725088-74727588 GCF_006345805.1 Octopus sinensis | reverse complement strand
CGTAATTATTTTAAATGTCTGTCCATGTTTTTTTTTTTTTTTTCCCCTTTCTCTGCTTGATAGATTTAAAAACGAAAACACGATAAAATAAAATCGATTTCGTTCGAAACATCTTTTTGTATGTTGAATGAAGAATAGTGTAAGTTTCCATGCAGTCTGTTGCTGCTATAGCAGTCACTGTTGTTATCGTTACTGTTACTACTACTACTACTACTACTACTACTACTACTACTACTATCAACAGATATGTGAAACTTTCTCGACTGCTTGATCTATCTGCTTCTGCCGCAGCAGCTCGCATTCACGCAACCGTTGCTTTCTGTCAAGTTTTTAGATGTGTATGCACACGACAGTGGACAGCTGTCTATGACCAGTCGCTACTTTCATTTTCTCTTTCGTATGACAACCCGAGTTGGCATATCTGCTGTGACACTTATTTGCAAACATGTTAATTTGGTCGAACAGACATGACAGCGCTGACTTCCAAATTAGGTTCGAATCTTAGGTTTAACGAAAGAAAAGAAAACTATTTATATCCACAAATATAATCTGCACACATCAGAAGGTGATCTGATACAAACTTACAACTGATATGCTCAGATCGTATGTTTTATTAACTGTTTGGTATATTAATAATAATAATGATAGTAATAATAATGATAATACGAAACATTTGTTTATTTGTATTACTAAACAGAAGAGCGAACGCACCTAAAATAACCTCTTACGTGAGAAGGGGTGACATTCAGAGTAGAAGAAAGACAAATGCGTTTTGTGTCATTAACGGAGGAAAAAAGGGTATTAAATAGACATAAATTTACAGCATGAAGGGAAAAAAATCCAAACAAACACCGCTTAGTTTTATGTAGTCATATTGGAAATCTATAAGTAGCAAAGATCGAAACCTTGTCAAGGAAAATAGAAAAAGCTGCAATGAAAATAAGCTTCGTGATGGAAATAATTAAGAACATGAGTTTGATAGTTTTAAGAATGGTAAGTGGTGAAAATATCTAATGGAAGTCTAGAGATGTTGTTAGAGCGGAGACTGGTCTAAAATATAGTGGAGGTCGTATCTTACCGTTCTAAGAAACGAAATGTCGTCCTGCTCTCCCCCGCCTGGCTCAGCCGAATCCGCCATGTTGTTGATGAAGATTTATCGACTCAGAGTGAAGCAACAGTGCACTCCTCCTCTGCTTTTAGTAGCAGGCCGAACCTGACAGCCTCCGTACTTCACCTCCACGCAGGTAGTGGCAATAGTAGAAATGGTAGTAGCAATGTGTGTAGTCGCAGGAGTCAGAACGGTGTTGTTTAAACGCGTCGTTAGTGATGGATTAAGATAAAAAGATTCTTCAAAAGTTCCCGTTACTTTCTTACTTCTATTCTCTTCAAATCATTGCCGTGCCAGTGTTTATACATGTATGTCCATCTATATATACATGTTTATATATATATATATATTATGGACTCGTACACGACGCTTCTTCTTTCGAAGGCAGAGCCAGTAAATCTTTCAGGTATTATCCGAAAAAGTTTTTTTTTTAAGGCCGTGATAATAATACTAGTATTATATATATATATAAATATATTTTCTCTATAGTCGTCTGCTGGGCAACGACTACTTATAGACTTGCACAGGTTTTTTTTTTACTACTACCACTATTGCTACAGCTCGAGGAAACGGGGCAGCAACAGCAGCAATGACGAAAGATTAAATAGTACGTCTGCTTGGTGGCATAGCAGACTCTGTCAGTGATGGTGTTTGAGAAGATGGGAACGGTTTATTTTGGTGCTAGGCTGATTTGGCTCATTTTTCTATATTTTGAAATTTGTTTGGTTATTTACTTGGTTATTTCTAATTATATGCACTGACTAGCAGATAGGTAGGTAGGTAGTAAGTCTGCTAGCCTCACCCGTTACGTGAACACCATTCACTTTTCTTTAACACTCATTTCGTTTATTCCTAAAATACCTATTTCTTCTGACGAGTAAATCATCCCTTCTCTCTCTCTCTCTCTCCTCTCTACTATATAATACCCCATCATCAACGCATCCTTTTACTATCTTTGTTGCTACTGTTTAAGCACTTACAACATTCTCTTTCTTTCACTCATTTCTTAACGCAATCTCTCGATTTCTTATTCTCACCGAGCCAAGTTATATTTTATTCCTTCTTTCATTCTTCTCTCTATCTGCTTCATGCACCTAATTCATTCTCGGCACGATCTCTCAATCACCCTCCAACACCAAATCCATCCTCAACACGATTCCTCACTCACCTTTCTAAGTAACATTTTTTTTTTATTAAAACCCTGCAACTTAACGACGCTCTCTTAACACCTTTACCAGTTCTATCCGCTGCAATCTGTGAATTAAAAAATTGTGTAACTTGTTATCACAGTTTATCCACGAATTCGACGGACAATATAACAACTGTAATTATTCCAGACAACACGTCGCCTTTTAACAACGAACTCTGTTAGTTGCCTAAACGAAAAGTTGA
>NC_043007.1:74665088-74717588 GCF_006345805.1 Octopus sinensis | reverse complement strand
TACACACATTTTTTTTCTCTCCTTGTTTTTCTCCTTGTTTTTCCCGTGTCCCTTTCTGTAGAAGAGCGTAGGCTCGAAACGTAAAAGACTTTTTCAATTCCTGAGCGTTATAATAATACATCTGTTTGTTTTGTACACCAACCGTCTTCGTCTTTTGTTTTTTTTTCGTGAACTCTCCCTATATATACTATATATATATATAATATATATATATATCTATATAATAACGGCAGTTTGTCTTGGTGTCTGTTAGTTGTACCCTCACCCTGACCACGGCTTTCACGATTCTTGAAACTTGACACACACATAGCCCAAGTCATAATTCAAAAACTAACGCAGCGAAAATTTTGAAAAGTTGTCTGAAAAAAATCGATAAATTCGACATGGGGTCGAGAATCAGAAACACAAACCACAGACTGTCTAGGGGACGCAACTCGACCTTTAACTTAAAAAAAAATTTACCATCATTTTTTCCCATTTTTTGGCTATAACTCTCTAAAAATGTTTTAGTTATTTCCCTTACAAACCCGAGCAACGCCGGGCGATACTGCTAGTATATATATATATATATATATATATATATTAATATATACACGCGTGCGCGTGCGACCGGCTTCCCCACACTTTCCTTTCCATCTACCAAATATACTCACAAGGCATTTTGTCTGTCGGGAGCTATAGAAGACACTCTTGACCATGGTGCCGCACAGTGGAGCTGAACCAAAACCATACTGTTGCAAAGTAAGTTCTTAACCACACAGCCATGCACGGCCATTTAACTTAGTAATAGTTCAGTAAGAAGGTTAAAAAACAAATCTTTGTAACGTCAGCCAAGAAAATGTGCGGTGTAATTAAGCCAGCGATCCTCATGTTATTATAACTAGCTTGTTTACGTCATTAAAATAGCTAAGCAATGTCTGATAGACATCAGCAAGATGTATTATGTACCGAATCCAATTCACTGTTGAGTTTTCCTTCTGCTGTTCCTGTTCAGGTTGTATCTCTTGTCTTTTACGTGTTTCAGGCATTTGACTGCGGCCATGCTGGGGCACTGCCTTGGAGAGTTTTAATTGAACTTATCGACTCCAGGACTTAAATTTTTTTTAAAATTATTATTTTAAGCTTGGTACTTATTCTATTGGTCTCTTTTGCCGAACGCTGTTATGGGGACGTAAACAAACCAACGCCGTCATCAAGCTGTGGTAGGGAAGAAACTCACACACGGATGCACGCCCATATCTCTTATATAAAATCCGTTTTGTCTGTGTCTGTGTGTGTGGCTTCTAGGATCTCGGGCATCCTCCATCCAATTGCGCTCAAATTTGATATGTAGATACCAACGGTATCAGGGCGTGTATAAGTCTTGAAAAAATTACGAAAATCGATTCCAGGTGAGAATGCGATCGATAAAGCCGTGGAAAATCGTCTTTCTTTGGAATAGAAAAAAAGTCTATCTTTATTTCTTCTTTTGCAGGTGTCTCAAATTTAGGTTAAATCAGTGTTTCTCAAAGGGGAGGCCTATGGGACGGTCGGACAAGTTGTTTAGAGAAAATTTGGTTTAAATGTTTGACAACTCAGCACCGTCCTCTGGACGTGGGGGGACGCGTTTTGCTCGTCTACATATATATTCCTTTTCTTTTTAGGTGTCATGTCCATAATGTAGGACATAGGTGATCATGTCCTGTCACAATTCTGTCCTTTGTATGCATGTATGAAGTATGTATGTATGTATGTATGTATGTATGTATGTATGTATGTATGTATACACGACAGACTTCTTTCAGTTTCTGTCTACCAAATCCTCTCACAAGGCTTTGGTCGACCTGAGGATATAGTAGAAGTCATCCTCCCAATTTGTCACGGAATGGGACTGAACTCAGAACCATGTTGTTGGGAAGCAAGCTTCTTACCACACAGCCACTAGTGCAACTAAACAGTCTTTTCTGGTGAAAAGTCAATGCCTTTTTGTTGCGCTTCTGATCACACCTTAATCATTTAATCTCTGATATTGAGACGTTTTGACACAGCCGTTTCGGTGCCATCTGTTTGGCGTTGTTGATTCAACACTGACTTATTTGACATCAGACGTTTTAATGTTTCTCTCGTTCTCTTTCCACCCACTCTCTGTACTACGTATAGATGCCTCTGAAGAAAGGGAACGTGTTTATGCCAATCACACCCAATTAATAAACTGTAATGCCTTTCTCTTTTTCCCTTGTCTCAGTATGCGCATATCTCTACTCGAGCGCATGTGCCTACATGTATTTGTCTCCACGTATTGTTAGCAAAACAGTCCGAACGTCCAATCAGCCGTGCCAAATCTCCAGCGCCCAAACGCCTGCGCCCAATTGCCTCATTCCATTAACCTTCTTCTACTGGTAATGATGATGGCTCCCTCCCAAATCGAAGTTAACCCATAACACCCTCCTGCTTTAACTTTTATAAAAGAAGCTATTTATCAGCTTGATCTCAAACACAAAAAAATAAATAGATAAATAAATAAATCAAATCAAATAATAAATAAATAAATAAATAAGTAACAGAGAAACTTCTGGAACAAACGATAGACTACTTTGGAGCATTTGTATTTCAACTTCGCTGGGATCAATTTTGCTATTCGCTGATAAAATGTGTATCAATAATATACTGGATCGATGCGATCGACTACACACTTCCTCTACAAAAGAAATCGTTAATATTAACGTAAGTTAAACACTGCGGAATTCAGATTCTGGGTGTGGATTTTCTTTCTCTGCGAAACCAAGAATGTTTGACTTCTGCTAGGAAGGACAACCAGCATTCTACGTCATATTTATAAACCTTTCCATACTCTTTTACTTGTTTCAGTCATGTGACTGCGGCCATGCTGGAGCACAGCCTTTAGTCGAGCAAATCGACCCCAGGACTTATTCTTTGTAAGCCTAGTATTTATTCTAGCGGTCTCTTTTGCCGAACCGCTAAGTGACGGGGACGTAAACACACCAGCATCGGTTGTCAAGCGATGTTGGGGGGACAAACACACACACACAAACACACACACACACACACACACACACACACACACACACATATATATATATATATATATATATATATATATATACATATATACGACGGGCTTCTTTCAGTTTCCATCTACCAAATCCACTCGCAAGGCTTTGGTCGGCTCGAGGCTATAGTAGAAGACACTTGCCCAAAGTACCATGCAGTGGGACTGAACCCGGAAGCATGTAGTTGGTAAGCAAGCTACTTACCACACATCCACTCCTACACCTATATGTAACATGAAATAATTCCAAGAAGAAGAAAACCATGTCCGCCACCATCTCACTTCGGGTACATGGAAGCACTCCGTCGGTTACGACGATGAGGGTTCCGGTTGATCCGATCAACGGAACAGCCTGCACGTGAAATTAACGTGTAAGTGGCTGAGCACTCCACAGACACGTGTACCCTTAATGTAGTTCTCGGCGATATTCAGCGTGACACAGAGAGTGACAAGGCCGGCCCTTTGAAATACAGGTACAACAGAAACAGGAAGTAAGAGTGAGAGAAAGTTGTGGTGAAAGAGTACAGCAGGGATCACCACCATCCCCTGCCGGAGCCTCGTGGAGCTTTAGGTGTTTTCGCTCAATAAACACTCACAACGCCCGGTCTGGGAATCGAAACCGCGAGTCCGCTGCCCTAACCACTGGGCCATTGCGCCTCCACCACTTCGGGTACATCAATCTCAGTTATCTTCATTTCTCCCATATAAAGTCCCATTGAAATTTGCCGGTTGTAAATAAGATTGACTATCGACAGTAGCATAGTTAGAGTGTGTGCCGCCTGGGCTAGTCTTTCAGTGTGCTGCCTTACTCCGGACCCCCAAAACTTATACAGGTGAACCCAAAAGCGCCGCCCTCATAAAAGCATCACCCGATACGAACTGTCCCCTCTATCCGTTCGCTCTCACTCCCAGTTACGCTACTAAATATCGCTCAGTAGGAAAGCCAAAGCGTTTAAGTTGATCGGTGGGCATGAAAGCTGAGATATTCATTAAGTGTTCCTGACTCATTTCTTCTGTATCTAACTGAAAACAGTATGGTGATGTCTGACCATACTGTTTTCAGTTTGAAACCATTTATGAATTACGGAGATGTACTTGCATAGCAAGTGACCTGATCTGAGAGCGTGTGCTTGAACGAAAACAATTGCAGCGTGGAAGGCGTTTATAAGCCATTTAAGAAACACGCAAAACCCGCGGTTTTTGTGTGTTTCTTAAATGGCTTATAAACACCTTTCACGCTGCAATTGTCATTAATGAATTATTATGACTTTTTGTTTATAATCCCATATTATGAAGGCTAGTGGTTAGGGTGCTGCTCTGACGATCGTGGGTTCGATTCCCGGACTGGGCGGCGTGTTGTATTCTTGAATAAAACAATTCATTTCATATGTAAATACTGGTACTCCGTCGGCTTCTACGACGTATGTTCCAGTTGATCTGATCAACAGAACAGCCTGCTCGAGAAATTAGTGGCTGAGTATTCCCGGTCAGCGAAGTGGCGTCCCGTTTGACCGATGTACGGAGAAGGACAGACGTAGTTCTCAGGAAAATTCAGCGTGACACAGAATGTGACAAGGCTGACCCTTTAAATTACAGATACTACTCATTTTTACCAGCTGAGTGAATCGGAGCAACGTGAAATAAAGTGTCTTGCTCAAGGACACAACGTGCCGCCGGGAGCCGAGTTCACGACCTTACGATCGTAAGCTGAATACCTCCAACTGCTTCATATTTGAAATACACATAATTTAAATACTATCCATTAGCTGCTGCTGCTGCTGCTGCTGTTGTTGTTGTTGTTGTTGTTAAGCAACAAGACGGGTAAGGGTGATTAGGTGATGGTCTAGGGCTTAGGGGCAGGAGAACCCAGAACTTGAAAAAAAAATTTGGTCGTCTTGTAGTCGAGGGCTCTTCGTTGACGCCCAACACCACTGGGAGGTGGCCCTCGAGGTTGCTGGAAATGGAGATCTCCAGGTCCAAATTCTTGAACGGCTGCTGCTGCTGCTGCTGCAATTTAGCTTCAGGTCAGCATTGAACGTGTAAATCAAGGCTGACCCGGGGCTAAACTATGAGGCTTTCTAGTTTGTGACCATACAGTCTTTTTCTTTCTTGTTTTTTTTTTTTGAGTTTTTAAGACTAATTTATCCAATATGTATTGTCCTTATTTTAACAGAGGCCGTGATTTGAGAGGAGATTTAGTTGCTATTTCCAGCAAGTCGAGACATCCTTATCGGCATTGATATCGCTGATTGTGTTCTTGCTATTATTGACACAAGCATTCAGGTTACTTCTTTCTATCGATAAATATCAAAACTTTCACAAAAAAAAATACTGACATAAAACAAACACAATAAATACACAAATAATAATGACAATTCTCAAGGTTGGCCAGTGAGATATCGAAAAATGTTGATTAGCGATAAATCTAGAACATTGATAGAACAAAGTTGGCTGATAAATCAAAACGACCGTCAAATCAATTTTAAGTGATTATACGTTATCTCCAACATGGTCTGTATATCGATACTTCTCATCTTCTCCGTGGTGTTATTGCTGTGGTATTTTGATATTAAGAAATGCGCTAAGGCAAAGGATTGGGTTACAAAAATCAAACAAAGGTAAACAGATCTGACTGAATATCGGATAAAGCGCTGAAATTACAGGAAGGAAATTTTGACCAGTTCTCTTGAAGTGAAAAATTGGCTGGTCAGAAAAAGAATAAAATGGAAATCACAAAGGATTAACGATATGAGGGAGAAGAGGAGGAGGAGGAGGGGGAGGATGATAAAGTGGATAAGGGGAAAGAGGAGGAGGAGGGGAAGTGAAGAAGAAGAAGGGGAGGAGATGAAGGGGAAAGATGAGGAGGGGAAGTGAAGAAGAAGGGGAGGAGATGAAGGGGAAAGAGGAGGAGGAGGGGAAGTGAAGAAGAAGAAGGGGAGAAGGAGAAGGAGAAAGATAAGAGGAAAGAGGAGGGGGAAGTGAAGAAGAAGAAAAAGGAGAGGAGATGAAGGGGAGAAAGAGGAGGAGGAGGGGAACTGAAGAAGAAGGGGAGGAGGAGGAGAATAACAATAAGAAGGAGGAGGAGGAGAAGAAGAAGAAGAAGAAGAAGAAAGAAGAAGAAGAAGAAGAAGAGAAGCAGAAGAAGAAGAAGAAACAGTTATCTCAAAAAACTACCCAGGAAACATTCTCAAACTGCTAAATGGAAAGAAAAGTAACCCAGACTGCGAGGTCGATCTCTCGGAGACACGGAAATGAGAGAAAAATAAAAAGGGATTGACTGAATATTTTCCGTTAATTGGTGTTGCTGGAACTATTTTGGGGGACGCAAATATCATTGCAATCGCCATTATATAAAATAACATAATGAACATATCACTTCAGAATTTGCTGGAAATATTGTAAACATAAAACATTAAAAAAAAATAGAATCTAAATGATTTCAAACCAAGAATTCCTCTGCTTTTTTTAGACCGCCAGGCCGACGAATGTATCAACGAAAGAATTTCGAAGACCAAATTCACTCACAGGGCATTGGTTGACTACCGCGCGGTGGGAGTGAACTCGTAAACACGTAGACGCAAAACGAGTTTCTTAACTACGCAGCCATGCTTGCACCTAGTGCAAACAAACAACCGCTAGTGCAACACCCTAGTTAGATCAATACTGATTTTAGAATAGTAGATAACAGCCTTTCGTGAAGCTAGAAGGTGAAGGAGACTATTTCATTTTTATCAGAAGTGTTTTACTGTAAATATTGCTATAAGCAAGAGACTGATTTTCACGATGCGCACTAAAGCTAAAAAATGCAACACAAATAATTTGCATCATCACACGCTTCTAGGGTTGGTAAGAGCACTTTTGGAAGAGAGCGGAGAATTTGATCGCTGCTCAGTGACTAAACATAGAACACGAGCATCTGGTATTTCTGTTAGCAGATGGATAGGTTTTGTGTAGAGAGAGATTGTAGGCTAAGTAGTTCTGTGTATGATTGGCATCATTAGCCGGCATAAAACTACTTGGCAGGGCAACATCTGTCTATGAACAGTGTGGGTTTAAAATAAAATAAAAGGAATAACGTTTGTATTCAGGTTTTGTGTATTTGCACACGATGACTTGCACACACACACACACACACATACACGCACACACACACACACTCGCGCGCACACGCACACATATATAATACATATACTTACATACACCCATCCACTCACACACATATATATATGTATATCTTTTAATTCTTTTACTTGTTTCAGTCATTTGACTGCGGCCAAGCTGAAGCATCACCTTTAGTCGAACAAATCGCCCTCGGGACTTATTCTTTATAAGCCTAGTACTTATTTAATCGGACCCTTTGGCTGACCCGCTAAGTGATGAGGATATAAACACACCCACATCGGTTGCCAGGCGATGGTGGGAAGACAAACACAGACACACAAATACATACATACATATATATATACATACATACATACATATATACATACATACATACATACATATATACATATATATATATATATATATGTGTGTGTGTGTGTGTGTGTGTATGTAACTATAATGTGACAATTATTCGGTAGCCATGATCGGATGTCGGGGCGGAAACCCACGTCGGCACCTCTTCAGTTATGGGGCCATCGCAGAAAATGCCCATGAAAATGAAATTACTGGGAAATTACTGTGATTAAGGTATTTGAATGACCGCTAGGTAAGGGAGTAAAAACGCGATTACTAATGAACAATGTGGTTGGTAGGTTGGTAAGCAAGGTTCTTATCAGACAGCCACTCCTGCGCCCGAGTGGCTGTGTGGTAAGTAGCTTGCACGACCACATGGTTCCGGGTTCAGTCCCACTGCGTGGCATCTTGGGCAAGTGTCTTCTGCTATAGCCCCGGGCCGACCAATGCCTTGTGAGTAGATTTGGTAGGCGGAAACTGAAAGAAGCCTGTCGTATATATGTATATATATATATATATATATATATATATATAAGTGTGTGTGTATATGTTTGTGTGTCTGTGTTTGTCCCCCTAGCATTGTTTGACAACCGATGCTGGTGTGTTTACGTCCCCGTAACTTAGCGGTTCGGCAAAAGAGACCGATAGAATAAGTGCTGGGCTTACAAAGAATAAGTCCCGGGGTCAATTTGCTCGACTAAAGGCGGTGCTCCAGCATGGCCGCAGTCAAATGACTGAAACAAGTAAAAGAGTAAAAGAGTAAAAGAGTATATATATATATATATGAATCGACTCAGTACCTATATTTTAAAGCCTTATTCGATCGATCTATTTTGCCGAATACAAACCACCATTAGTTGTCAAACGGTGGTGACAGGCAAACGCAAACTCATGGCTCAGTGGTTAGAGCGTCGAGCTTACGATCGTGAGGGTGCGAGTTCGATTTCCGGACTGGGCTGCGCGTTGTGTCCACTTTATTTCACATTGCTCCTTTTCACTCAGCTGTAGAAATAAATTGTGTCACTGGTGCCAAGCTATATCAGCATTTGCCCTTTCCATTGGGTAACATCGGTGGCGTGAAGAAGGGAGGCTGGTATGCATGGGCGACTGCTAGTCATCCACAAAACAACCCTAGGTCGTGCGTTCGCTGGTGAGGCGACTATCGCTCACACTTACACCCCGAGGGGAGTCTTTTAGGTGCACCCATGGTCATTTGTAACCGACAGAGTTGTGTTATATATATATATATATATATATATATATATATATATATATATATATATATATTGTTGGAATTTACAAAAAACAACAAAAGACGAAGACAGGTGTATAAACAACAAACAGGTGCATTACTTTAACGCGCGGAAGGTGAGAAAGTCTTTTACGTTTCGAGCCTACAGAATGGAATACGAGAAAATAAACAGAGAGAGAATAAAAAATGCCTTAGTGGCTAGCGGTCGATCATGGCGGCTGGCTGGACGGAGGTGGTGAGACAGAAGAGCTAGGAATAAGGGGAGATAATAGAGTAGTGGTGATCCCAAAACGAAGGTGCGCGTGTGTGTTTATGTGAGAGTGTGTGTGTGCGTGTGGATTGGGACTGGTGACCTTGTCGTGTGGATGTGTGCACGTGTAGGTGTGTGGATGATGGTGTGAGTGCTGGGAAGTGGTCAGTGCTCGTGTGTGCGGGCTGGTGTGATGTGGTGTAGCGTGGGATGATGTGGTGTGGTGTTGTGAGGTGTGGGTGCTGGGAAGTGGTCAATGTTAGTGTGTGCCGGGTAGTGCGATGTGGAGTGGTGGTGTGGTGATGTGTTGTGTGTTGTGTGATGGTGTGGTGTGGTAGTGTGGTGTGGTGATGTGTGGTGTGTTGTGGTAGTGTGGTGTGGTGTGGTGTGTTGTGATGTGGTGTGGTGGTGTGTGGTGTGGCGATGCGGTGTGGAATGATGCGATGTAGTGGTGAGTGGTGTA
The DNA here is from genome assembly GCF_006345805.1 of Octopus sinensis. Taxonomy (NCBI): domain Eukaryota; kingdom Metazoa; phylum Mollusca; class Cephalopoda; order Octopoda; family Octopodidae; genus Octopus; species Octopus sinensis. Next base: position 74,708,116 of record NC_043007.1, on the reverse strand, counting down.
GGTGGTGGTGTTGGGGTGTGGGGATGTGAGGGTGGAGGGATGCGAGGGTGGAGTGTGGGGATGTGAGGGTGGAGTGAGGGTATGTGGGTAGTTATGGTGTGTGAGGGTGGGATATATGGGAGTAGGAGGTATAGGGGTGGGGTGGGATGGTGGGGTTGGGAAGTGTAGAGGTGGGTTGTAGATGGAGGGGGTAACAATGAAGAGGGAAGGTGGAAGGAAGAAGGTGGATAAGAGAGAAGAGAAGTAGGTGTGAGATGAAGAGAAGAGAGAGGAGGGGGTCAGATGAAGAGGAGAAAGAGAGTTGAGCCCATGTGGCGCAAAGGAGTGAAGAGAGAAGATTAATTCCTCTTCACGGCGAAGGCGGGAGTCCGGATGACAAAGACAATCCGAACACAGACAGGTGTTGTAATGAATGACCGATAGAGTGGAAATGGCACGAGACCGGGTTATCGTTGCAGAATTTAATGTCTCGGAGGTGTTCCGCGAACCGGTCAGCGAAGTGGCGTCCCGTTTGACCGATGTACAGAGAAGGACAGAAAGAGCAGGAGATGCAGTAAATGACGTTGCTAGAAGTCCATGTGAAAGAGTCAGTGATATAATAGGGATGATGATGGGTGCCTCTGAGGATGGTGGTGACGGAGAGGTAGGGGTAAGTGCGGAAGCGTGGGTGGGAGCAAGGGAAGGAGCCGTTGGGAGGTGGGGTTAAGGAAGAAACTGTGGACCAGGAGGTCACGTAGATTGTGGGCTCGTTTGAAGGAGGGGTGAGTTGGTTAGGGAAGATGTGCGAAGTGGAGGGGTCGAACTTCAGTCACCAGAAGGTTTTGGATGAAGTGGCGAGTCATGAGTTGAGACTGAATCTCAAAATCATGGTTATCACTAGGAATTGGGAGTAGGAGATGAAGAGCTTGGTATGGTTAGGGTGGGAGGAGGAGAAGTTGAGGTGTGACTGTGAGTTGGTTGTGTTTATATTGGATGGAGGTGGTGAGAGTGGAGTGATGTATGTTGACCGAAATGTCGAGAAAGGTGACAGAAGTGTTGGAAATGGTGCAGGAAAATTCGAGGGCAGGATGGAAAGCTTGGACAAAAGAGAAAAAGGAGTCTCGTGGTTCGCGGGAGAGAGAGGTCGCACCGATACAGCCATCGATATAACGACCGTATTATTCAGGAATGGGACCAATGAATCTTGTAGCATAGGTTCGCATAGTTGGGGCCTATTCTCGTTCCCATGGCCACTCCCGAAACTTGTTAGTAAAACTCACCCGCGAACGAGAAGCAGTTAAGGGAGAGAAGTTCGGCCAGACGAAGAAGTGTGGACATGTCAGGTTGGGGGTTAGGTCGAAGATCTAGGTAGTGTTTGAGGGTAAGAAGCCCCTCGTGATGTGGGTTCACCGTATATAGGCTCTTGATATCATGACTGAAGAGAAGTTTAGAGGGGCCAGGAGGGAAGGAGAAAGAGTTGAAAAGACGAAAAGCATGGTTAGTATCGTGAATGTGTGGTGGGAGGGAAGCCACTAAGGGGCAAGGATACGGTCGAGGAATTTGGAGATGAGTTCCGTTGGGCAGTTGCAGGCGGAGACGATGGGGCGGCTAGGGTTGTTAGGTTTGTGGATTTAGGGAAGGAAGTAAATTGTGAGGGTGCTAGGGTGCGGACAATGAGGTGGGAGGCGATGGGAGGGAGACGGGAGGAGGAGATGAGGTCATGGATAGTGGAGGACACCGTCTGTTGGTAACTAGGCGTGAGGTTGGAGGGCAGAGTGCAGTAGAAGGAGGTATCTTGAAGTTGGCGGAAAGCTTCAGGCTTGTAGAGGTCCGCGCGCCACCCCATCTTTGTTGGCCGGTTTTATGATAATGTCTTTGCGGTGTCGGAGACATCGAAGGGCTGAGAGTTGGGCTGGGGAGATGTTCAGATGTCGGGGACGCTTGCAAAATGATCGACTGCTTCGACAGACGTCCGCAAAATGATCGACTGCTTGGAACAGGCCAGGAGCTGGCGTCCAGTGGGATGGTCGGCGGCCCAGGTCGGTGAAGCAATCCTCCTCATTAGATGCAGGTTGAGTGCCAGGGACTACCTTGGCTATATATAAAGATCCTTTTCAGGAGCCCTATTATCGATTTTTTCCCGCAATCTGAGTATGCCATGAGGTTTCCAGACATGAGTTCTACTCACGTGTCAAATTTCATCAAAATCGATAAAACGATGTAGGAGGAGTTAGCTAACAACTCCACAAATACACCCACATATATAGTATATATATATATGTGTGTGTGTGTATGTGTATGTTTATGTATGCATATATATGTATATATATATATATATATATATATGTATACACACACATACATACATACATACATATATACAAACACACACACACACTTTACAAATTGAGTGTCACATTCCTGGATCGCTATAAATATGCAGGCACACTGAAACACACTCATACATAAATGCATCCACACACATACACTCACACCCATACCCCCCACTCCCGCTATTCATGCACACACACACACACACACACACACTCACACATGTTCATATTACGGACATACACAAACACGTGCATATGTGTACACATATGCATATCGTGCAGACCCCCCCCCCCATGTGCGCTGATCCCCCGCTGCTATCAATCTAGTCATTAGTCAGAGTCACACGAACACACAGGCACACAGCAGAATACGACGCCAGTCAAATTTTTGCACCCTCGGAAATTTGCGCGCACGTACGCACACACACACACATAGACACACCACCTCCACCACCATCACCACTACCACCATCAACGTGCACGCACCCGTCCAAACGAATAGCCCATTTAGCCTACTCATTATTGGTCAGGCAATGGCTAGATATGTAACCCAAAACAACCTGACTCTGTTATTAGAAGTGAGTCTTTCTCGCCTTTTCTGTATCCTTTTTTTCTGTTTCTCCTCATCTTCAAATTTTCCTTGGGAAATGAAATGAAATACTGCTCCCTAATATTTGTTTTAGGACTTTGATTTCTTTCTATTAGTATATAAATACAGTAAAGAACTATAACTTCATTAATTCTGACTAACTTTTTATTTATTTATCATTAACTAGCAGTATCGCCCGGCGTTGCTCGGGTTTGTAAGGGAAATAACTATATAAGCATTTTTAGAGAGTTACTTCCCTTATAGATGCCAATTCGGGCTTTCTTAGCCATTTCTGTTTTGGTGTCTTCAAGCCATGAAGTCGTTGTTCTAAAAGAACGCTGGTCTCCTTGACAACGCTTTACGACGTTGATTTCCTTACACTCCCTTCCCCACAGCTTCACGAGGGAAGGAAGAAGGGGGAGAAGCAAACAGGTGCAAGTGTGACCATGGACGCCAACTCCGCCGCCATCGACACACGAAAAATTATGCATTAAAATGGAATAAAAAAATTATGTTAAATTATTTTTAAAATCGTAGACTCATCGTAGACGTGGCTAAGAGGACAGCGAGCCGGTAGAATTGTTGACACGCCAGGCAAAATGATAAGTGGAACGTACGTGTGTCTTTATGTTCTAAGTTCGAATTTCACTGAAGTTGACTTTGCCTTTCATCATTTCGGAGTCCATAAAATAAGTACTAGAAGAACACTAGGGATGATCTAACCGATTTATCCCCCCCCAACAATTGCTGGCTTTGTGCCAAAATTTGAAACCATTATAAATATGTATGAGGGCAGCGAGCCTGCAGAATCGTTAACAACCCGGGCAGAATGCTTTGCTGTATTTTCATCCGTCTTCATGTTCAGAGTTCAAATTCCGCTGAGGTCGACTTTGTCTTTTATCCTTTCGGATTCGATAAAATAAGTACCAGTCAAACACTTGGATTGATATAATCGACTAAGCCCCTCCCCCACAATTGCTGGTTTGGGGCCAAAAATTTGAAACCACTCTGTATGTGTAAGATGGTGAGCTGGCAGAAACAATGCGCCGGATAAAATGCTTAGCGGCAGAGTGCCAGTGATCGTAATGTCGATTTGACTTCTGTCCTTATTTAAATTATGTGTGTGCGTATGAGCGTGTGTGTGTGTGTGTATACATTTGTATGCATACATGCATGTATGTATGTATGTATGTATGTATGTATGTATGTATGTATGCTTCAGTAAAGCTGGACTCAAGAGTCATCTTCGTATACATAAAGCGAAACAGATGAGTGACAACCTGGCCGCTTGTGGTGGTGTAACACACCATACTAATCATATCTGTCAGGCATGTGGAAGAGAGTATAATTCGGCAGGAGGACTTAAACGACATGCAAAGGTACATGAAGCCCAGTTACAACTACAGCCGGCTATCACCGGTAAAGGCTTTAGCTGCCAATTCTGTACAAGACATTGTAGATCTTTAGCTGGGGTAAAAAGTCACATTCGATCACAGCACCAATAACAGTTAAGCTTCGTGCAATGGCCATACTCGATAACGAGGGGGTAGCCATCATGTATGTATGTATGTATGTATGTAATAAACAGAATAGAGGTATGTCATTCAATATTTTATAGGACATATACACGTTTCATCAAAATGCTGAAAATATTACATAACAGTTGTACAAACATTATGCAATAATAGACATTTACTTCATCAGTGGCCCGCAATAAATTCAATGACCGTTGTTGCAGTACAACGTGAGACATCGATCTCGAGACAGGCTAGATAATGTAGTAGAATGTGGAATCCACTCCTGAGCCCGGTTTTTGATTGTGTGTTGCACTTTATTATGCCCCCTTTTTGCTATATATATGTATACCAGGTGTATACCATACGATTTATTGCCTAATGTGTGTGTGTATATATATTATTATTACAAAAGTGTTGGATATTAGCTATCATTTGAAGCTGAAACTTTATGAAATTGTTACTCTGAGTTCCGCACTTTCTGTCTTTGAATGGCAATGAAGAAAATGGAACGTTTGAAATGTATATAAACGTAACAATCGAAGCACGTATCAAAGCGGATATGGAATATATTGATTCGAGGAAGTATGGAAGTTAAATCAGAAAAGCAAACGAAGATAAGGGTTGTGAGGAGGATAAAGGAAAGGACAAATGAAAAAGTAAAAGTTTAACGAGGGAGAAGTTTAGAAGTAAGAAGAGAATCAAAAGGAGGGAACTGGTGGAGATCAAAAAGAGAAGTGGGAAAAGATAAAAGATGAGATTCATTCATCCGGGTTTGCTTCTGGCTAAGAAGATGAAAGATGTCGAAACACCGGTGTCTCAGAATCTCTTGTACTGCTGAATCGAATGTTTTATGAAAACAAAAGCCTCGTAAAGGAGTCGTTGTTCTCCTGTGACGAATACAACAGCAATTAGTATATTTGCGTTCGAATCTGCCCGAACGTATTCTTTTATACTTTATCTTTAACTTGTTTCGAATGTTTAGACTGCGGCCATGCTGGGCACTGAAGAACTTTTAGTGTAATCGACTCTAGTACTTTTTTTTTTTACTTTTTAAGGCCTGGTACTTATCGTTTCCATTCTTTGTGCAACTGCTAAGTTACTGTGACGTAAATCTACCAACACCGATTGTCAAGCAGTGGTCACACATACACACATATACATATATATTAATATTTAGCAGATATATATATATATATATATATATATATATATATAATATATATATATATATATATATATATATATAATATATATATATATATATATAGTTGAATTTTATAGAAAAACAAAAGACGAAGACAGGTCTATGAACAACAAGCAAGTACATTAGTTTGACACACGAGAAAAGTGAGAAAGTATTTTACGTTTCGAGCCTATGCTCTTCAACAGAGAGGTATAAGAAGAAATAAAAAGAGAGGGATGAAAAAATTGTAGATTTCAGCGGCCCAGCATGGACACATATACACGATGAGTTTCCGTCTACCAAATCCATAGACAAAGCTCTGGGCCGGCCCCAGGCTATAGTAGAAGACACTTGCCCAAGGTGCCACACAGTGGGACTGAACCTGAAAGCAGGTGGTTGAGAAGCAAGCTTCTCAGCACAGAACCACGCCTGCGCCTAATAAGAATAAATATGCAAGTTGTCGTCATGAAGGAAGAGTAAGAGAAGAGGAAGTTTAAGATTAAAAAGAAGAGGAGGAAGAATTTGTAGTAGAAGGTTGGAATTTCGTGAACTGAGGAACGAGAGATTTTAAAGTGGAGAAAATATGATATGCATAAAAATGGACATGAAGTCTATAAAAAAGATGTCTACGAAAACATGTTAAGAAGATAATGTACGCGTTAAAAAATACTTGATATAAAAACGTTAAAATAAAAGAGTTGCTTTGTAAAGATACAGACGCGGAAACATATGCATGCAAAGACATAATAAACGTGTGTGTGTTGGGGGGAGGGGGAGGAGGGAAAGAATGAGAGAGTGCTGAATATAGAGGTGAGCAGTGAAAAAGAAGAGGAAAGAGTAAGAAAGGGAGAGCCAGCAAGAAATATGGAGTCCATATTTAAAATATTTAAGCATAATGTAGAAATGGAGGGCCTACATTTATTGACAGAGAGAGATAGGTCTCAGAAAGAAGCTTGGATTTGACGGAGTGGAAGAAGTAAATCCACTAACGAGTGAGAGAAAAATAACCGTGTGTGTGTGTAAGAGCGGGTTGAGTAAGAAAGGAAGGAAGAGAGAAACTGAGACGGAGAGAGAGAGAGAGAGAGAGAGAGAGAGAGGGCATCAAGATAAAGAAGAAGAATAGTTGAAAAGACGTATTGACAACGAGAGTTGAACAACTGATCAGTCGTTACATAGAACAAGCGGCCAAGTGATACAAGATGTCAGACGGACGAACACAGATTCAAGTTGTTTTCCTAATTGAGAAAATCAAAAACGGAAAAACCGGTTGTGAAAGGATTTGGTCACTGACGGGGTTTTTTTTACGAAAGGAAAATGTGGATAAAAACAGATGAATGAATTCTAAATATTCATAGGATATTTAGTGTGCTTCAAAATATATGCACGCACACTCACACACGTTTATATTTTTCAAGTGCCTTATCAATCTTTCTCTCTCTCTCTCTCTCTCTCTCTCTCTCTCTCTCTCTCTCTCTCTCTCTCTATCTATCTATCTATCTATCTATCTATCTATCTATCTATCTTTCTGTACACACACACACACACACGCCCACATATATATATATAGTTCGACGCATTTTTACACCGGTAGGATATAAGTGAAATGTTGTTTAATAATTATGAGTGTATATCCACTGCCGGGAGGTATTTCCGTTGTATGAAAACATCAGGTAGTTAATAATAGAAGGTGAGCTTTGCATATCATTCAACAAGGTTATTACCTGAACCTTAATTAACAACATACATACATACATACATACATACATACATACATACATACATACATACATACATACATACATGCATGCATGCATACATACATACATACATACATACATACATACATACATACATGCATGCATACATACATACATACATGCATACATACATGCATGCATACATACATACATACATACATGCATACATACATACATACATACATACATACATGCATGCATGCATACATACATACATGCATGCATACATACATACATACATACATACATACATGCATGCATGCATACATACATATGTGTGTGTGCGTGTGTGTCTGTCTATACACACACGCATATATAATATATATATATAGTACTCAAACGACACGCTCACATTTGTTTTTTCAAAGACACTAACACACACACAGACACATACATTTTTAACAACTATGTATGTGCATAGCTTTTAAGTGCCATGTGTATATATATATATATATATATATATATATATAATATATATATATATATATATATATATATATATATATATATATATATACATATACATACATACACATGCACATACATACATATACATATACATACACACACACACACACACACATATATATATAAATACATACATACATACATAAATATACACACACATATGTATAATGACGTATACAAAAACTATCGATATTTTATGAACAGTGCGAACATACATTCTCAGCGAAATATCCATGAATGCTTAAAGTTAACCAAATCAAATTAATATAAAGTCTACTTACTGTTATGCATGAACCACTGGGGTTTGGAATGAAAGTGGCCATTCCTCAAATGAAATAACAAAAATAAAACAAATTCAATACGAAAAATAAGAGCTAGGACAGAGCTCATGGTTCAGAAGCAAATATACCAGCCGTTACATGTCTACACCAGCTGTATTGCGTTCGGGAAATTAATTCGTATATTGGCTGTTATCATTATTCACAATGATCGAACCATTTTCGAAGTCCGTCATCCGTTCATAGAAATTGTGTGAATGGCTTTTGTATTTTTTATAATAATTACACCCACACATACACACATATACACTTACACGCACAAACACACGTACACATACACACACAAACACATAAACACACAAACGCATGCATCCGTATGTATACACATACGCACACGCACATATGCATGTATGAGATCTGATCAATAAATATCCGGACTGTTGCCATTGTAACGAAGCTAAAGCACCCGCAGTGAAGCCGCTTGGCAAAGATTGACCTTGAATTCTGCTGTGCATGCACACTAAGTTTTAACGTTCTAGCTCACTTTTGCTGTTTACAGCAATGCATGGAAGGAAGGTGTGTAGTGTGTGATCGTCGCATTGACCATCACAGGAGAAAGTTGTCATGGAAATACATGCTCAAAGGCTTGCGCAAAGTGGCAGAAAGTGTACAGAGATGAGTGTATGAGCCGTACACAAGTGTATGAGTGGTTCAGACGTTTCCAAGATGGCTGAGAAAATGTTGATATTGACGAACGTTCTGGGAAACCCGCAACCAGAAGAACTGAGAAAAACATCGCAGATGTGTGTATGCAGATGTGAGGGGAAATCGTCGAATTACCATCTGTGAGTTATCAAAGGAGGTGCAGATTAGTTACCGTTCAGTTCAGTCCATTATGAATGAAGATTTGGGTATAAGACGCGTGTCAGCCAAGTTTGTTCCAAAACTGCTTTCAGCTGACCAAAAAGACACTTGGATTTCAGTTGGACAAAATCTCCTTCATTGTGTCGAGAACAATGAAAACATTTTGAAAATCTTGCGTAGGCCTCTGAGCAGGTATCGCCAAGCTTTTGGCAAAATTCGATGCCGATTCTCTGTTCAAATTTCTCTGTCATGGTCAATGCAACGATTACACTCTACACACGTTCTTTCCAAGCACTACTGTAAACAGCGAAAGTGAGCTAGAACGCTAAAAGTTTAGTGCGCCTGCGCAGCAGAGTTTAAAGTCAATCTGTGCCAAGCGGCTTTACTCTGCGTGCTTTAGCTTCGTTACTATGGCAACAGTTCGGATATTTATTGATCAGACCGCGTATGTATGTATGTACATATATATATACACACACAAATACATGGGCATACACACATACATGTACACACACATACAAACATACAAATACACGTACATAAGTACATATATACATACTTACTCATACACGCAAGCACAAACATATAAATACGTATATACGTATACACATGCACAAAATCACGTATGTATATATATATATATATATTATATATATATATATATAATATATATATATATATATATATATATATAGGTGTGTGTGTTGTTTGTGTGTATATACGCACACACACGCATACGAACACAAACACATACGTATATATGTATATACAAATATACAGACACACATACAAACACACAAATGCGGAAATGCACATGCACATACATATGTATAAATACACACACATACATACATACACACTTTCCAATCCATTATGAAGGTATAATTACATTTTCAAATAACGTATAAAAATGCAACTGCAGTGTGCATCGCCCGGAGTTGCTATAGAGTTTATCCCCACTCCAGTCTGGCCCCTGATCCCCTATACTGACTTATACAGCAGACCTCAAAAGTACCGCTCTCACAAAAGTGTCGTTCCCGGTGAAGCCCTCTCCTTAGCTGCGCTACAAAGTTAAAGCCTTCGATCAACACCGTTACCCGCGTGAAGACACTAGGCTAAAGTAGAAAGGAATATTTGCTTGTTATCGACTTTGCCTATTATCCTTTCGGGGCCGATAAAATAAGTAACAGTTAAGCACTGAGGTCGACTTACTCCTCAACCCACGAATTTGCCTCGTGCCAAAATATGAAACCAATGTTTGTATTTTATATAAAGCGGCAAGATAGCAGAATCGTTACGGCGCCGGAAAAAAAAAATGCTTAGTGACATTTCTTCCGTCTTTACGTTCTGTGTTCAGATTCTACTAAGGTCGACTTTACCTTTCATTCTTTCGGGGTCCATAATACAACTACCAGTTGAACACTGACGTCGATGATATCGGCTTACCCCACCCCACCCACGAACTTGTTGGCCTTGTGTCAAAATTTGAAACCAATGTTTCTAGTTTACATAATGCATCATTTTAAAAGCTGTTGGTGTGCCATAGTATTCATGTCATAATCAGTGTACCATAGATCGAAAATTGTTGAAAAACGTTGAGGAAAAACAATGTAGAAATGTTTCAAATCTTGGCATAAGGCCACAAATTTTAGTAGGAGAGGTTTAGTTGATTATACCAATCCCAATGCTCAACTGGTACTTATCTTTTTTCTATAATTTTTATTTTTTTTACCCTAGAAGGCAAAAAAGCAAAGTTTGAGCTCAGGGGTATCTGAACCCGAACTGCAAATAGTAATAGCAATATTCCTGTCTACAATAGGAATAAGGCCTGGAATTTTAGAGAATTAAGTCGATTACATCGACCCCCAATGTTCCACTGGTACTTAATTTATCGACCCCGAAAAGGTGAAAGGCAAAGTCGATCTCAGCGAAATTTGAACTCAGACCGTAGCGACGGGCGAAATACCGCTAAGCATTTCGTCCAGCGTGCTAACGATTCTTATTTCTTTATTGCCCACAAGGGGCTAAACACAGAGGGGACAAACAAGGACAGACAGAGGAATTAAGTCAATTACATCGACCCCAGTGCGTAACAGGTACTTAATTTATCGACCCCGAAAGGATGAAAGGCAAAGTCGACCTCAGCGAAATTTGAACTCAGACCGTAGCGTTGGTCGAAATACCTATTTCTTTACTACCCACAAGAGGCTAAACACAGAGGGGACAAACAAGGACAAACAAACGGATTAAGTCGATTATATCGACCTCAATGTGTAATTGGTACTTATTTATTCGACCCCGAAAGGATGAAAGGCAAAGTCGACCTCGGCGGAATTTGAACTCAGAACGTGACGGCAGACGAAATACTGCTAAGAATTTCGCCCGGCGTGCTAACGATTCTGCCAGCTCGCTGTCTTAGATAGTAATGACTATCCTCCTCAGTATTTGACTGGTACTCTAGTTTATCGAACCAGAAAGGATAAAAGCCAAAGCTGGCTGAGGCAGGATTTGAGCTCAGAACGTAAAGAGCCGAAAGAGTTGACTTTGCCTTCCACCCTTTCGGGATAAAATAACTACCGGTTGAGCACTGGGGTCGATGTAATCGAATTATCCCTTCCCCCAAAATTGCTGGCCTTGTGCCAAAATTTGAAATCAATATAACCCACTAAACTAGATCAAAAAATGTATGGCATTGCGCCAATTAGTCTTCCACAAAATGTAGGTGTTGTGCTGCTATGGTCTCGATTAATTAAAAATATCGTACTTGAAACTGTAAATAGGCTGTCTGAATTGTGGAAAAAAAATGGAGTGGTATTTAGTACGACCCTCTATGTTATAAGTTCAAAATCTTATTGAAGTAAATCTTTATCTTTCATCTATCTGAGTTCGATAAAATACAGTACCAATCAAGTATTGAGGTCGATTTGTTTGCTCCTTCTCGAGCCATGCCTGGCTCATAAGGGCCGGTTTCCCGGTTTTCTTGGCGTATAGGTTCCCCACCTGGACGGGACGCCGGTCCGTCGCTGGTGAGCTGCAAGATGCAGGAGGAAAGAGTGAAAGAAAGTTGTGGCGAAAGATCCAGAAGTTTCGCCATTACCTTCTGCCGGAGCCGCATGGAGCTTAGGTGTTTCGCTCATAAACTCACACATCGCCCGGTCTGAGATTCGAACTCGCGATCCCTCGACCGCGTGTCCACTGCTCTAACCACTAGGCCATGTGCTTCCACGAGGCCGATTTGTACTCTGTTATAATTTAGGCTTGAGTTTTAGTTATGTCCCTGGCTTTGTTTGGTTTCTTTAAGCATTGTTGAGCAATGCTTACGTTTCCTCGACACCTGTATCTATCGTCTACTGTTTTGGACGGGTTGTCCAGACCAAAATCTTTCTTTCTCTGCTTTCTCTGCAAGCATTACTGTCTTTCATGACATTTTGAGGTCTTCTATTTGCAAGTTGACATCACGAGAAAATTTATCAATATATGTCGTTCAAGGTCGTCGTCCAATATGAGAATTTCCATGGCTCGGGGCACACAGAAGGAACTTACTAATTCATTTTTGCTTCGATAGCAACGAGCAGCATATCTTTTCTTCTCTCGAATGATTGATAGTATGATTGGGCATATTTCTACACGGGCTCTTCCTTCGTTGGATGTTGTTTCCATAATTTGTTAAGAACAGCACGTAACATGCGTGCGTAGATCCCATCAAGCTTGCTTTCTATCTTCCTTTTTTTTGTTGCTGTCTGAGTCCATGCTGATGAACCGTAAAGACGAACGGCTGTAGCTTACATTAATTAAAGTCATCGTGCTCATCACATTGAGCATGTTAGTATTTACTTCCCTAACTATGAAGTACTAATTATTACCCGTGACGTGACATTTCCTGTACAGATAATAAATTTGGTTGCTATTCTGGAAACGTAGAGTATCTAGTATGACTAGACTAATGTCAGGCGTGCTCTGCAGCCATACAGAAAAGCATGTTAAATCGATATTGATAATAAGTCTATTGAGAAAGGGAGAAAAAAACATTAATATTCATTGTCAATTACAACTGCAAACTCGTTCATTTATAGCTGGTGTTTTATTTCATAAAAGACTGATGCAAAATCAAGTCCAGATAATTGTTATACTTATTTTCTGAAAAACAAAAATCGTTAATCTGGGCGTAGTCATGGATGGGTGATTAAGACACTCGCATTGCAACCACGTAAATTCGAGTTCAATCCCATGACACTGTGGGGAAAATGTTTTTTCTGCTGATGCAAGCACACACGTAATGCTTGTCCGGAAAAAGGAAAACTGGGACCAGCAATTTCGCCTGTCTCTTTAAGGAAACTAAGGTTATTATAATTGGGCAAAGAAAAAAAACATCGGAGTTACATTCTGTTTCAAGCTGTTACAAAATATGATATAGAGCAGTGTTACCCAAACTTTTCGCGCCAAATTGCAATATCGTCCACCTGTCGGCCCAAAAATGCTCCATCGCCCACCTGTGTAAAAAAAAACCTGAGACCCCCCCCACACACACACACAAACAAAATCCCCTAGGACTTCCCTGTATCATTTAATATACACAATATCGTAGACTCGTTGCCCTGTTAGTGCCGTTTGGACTAAATATGCCGTTGTTTACAAATCCCTTGTTGTGGGTTTAGTTTTTGCCATTAGTGTAAATAAAATTCTAATGTTAACTCTATATTATGCTGACAGATTAACTTCTGGAAAATTGTCGCTTTCTTTTACGCTGATTTTCATTTTCCCCAAATGAACCATTGATCAGAACTACCGATGCAGAAATAATTAATGATTGTATTATAAAGGAAAAGAATAAGACTTTTTAATGAGAACCATGTGTCTGGGGCGATGCAGCCAGTGCAGGTACATTCTGTTTCAAACTTGTCAACTTTAGCCGCAAGTCTCCTCATTGTATCACATCCAGTCCAATTCTTTCATGGGAAAATAAAGTCCCGGCATGGTTAAAACCAGATTCAACCAAGTATGAAATAAGGAAGGCAAGCAAAAGTAATTTCAGATGTTTCCACAGATTGGGTTAGGAATTTTTAAAATTCATGCGTGTAGCCAAATCGATGAAAGTGCATCCTTATTCTAGGCATGCCTAGATATCAGTAAATGCAGACTTAATTTCCAAAAAGTCATTGTCACTCACAAAATGTTCATATCGCCTACCAAAATCTCAAATCGCCCACCATTCTATAGAAATTCACCCATCGCCCACCTATAAGTTGAAATCGCCCACTTTGGGAAGCTACGATATAGAGGATAGAGAAAATGAAAATAAAACTTCTTGATATAATACCATACTGAAATTTGAGGGCGGCTAGCTGGCAGAAAGGTTAGCATGCCGAGCGAGATGCTTAGCGGTATTTCGTCTGCCGTTACGTTCTGAGTTCAAATTCCGCCGAGGTCGACTTTGCCTTTCATCCTTTCGGGGTCGATAAATTAAGCACCAGTTACGCACTGTGATCGATGTAATCGACTTAATACCTATGTCTGTCCTTGTTTGTCCCCTCTGTGTTTAGCCCCTTGTGGGTAATAAAGAAATAGGTATTTCGTCTGCCGTTACGTTCTGAGTTCAAATTCCGCCGAGGTCGACTTTGCCTTTCATCCTTTCGGGGTCGATGAATTAAGTACCCGTTACACACTGGAGTCGATGTAATAGACTTAATCCTTTTTCGGAGTCGATTAAATAAGTACCAGTTACGCACTGGGGTCGATGTAATCGACTTAATCCTCTTGTCTATCCTTCTTTGTCCCCTCTATGTTTAGCCCCCATGTGGGCAGTAAATAAATAGATAGCATACAGGAATTATAATATGGCAATCAGTGTTGCGGCTCAAGTGGGTGCCACCCGAGGCAGCCGTTGAGTTTACTGCCGCTACTCTGTTCCTACATAAGCTTATGCAATTGACCCAAGAGCGGCGCTCCCATAAAACCACCACCCGGGGGGAGGGCGAGCAGCACCCATCACCACCTCCTAGCTATGCAACTGATACCAATTTGTTGCTGCTAGTCATGTTAGATTCT
The DNA here is from genome assembly GCF_006345805.1 of Octopus sinensis. Classification (NCBI taxonomy): domain Eukaryota; kingdom Metazoa; phylum Mollusca; class Cephalopoda; order Octopoda; family Octopodidae; genus Octopus; species Octopus sinensis. The sequence goes on along the minus strand of NC_043007.1, from coordinate 74,693,103 downwards.
TGAAGCAGAAGTGGTTTAGAGGAAGAGAAGGAACTCAAGTCAGCTTTCTTCCTTTCATTGCTTGTTAACAGGAAGGTGGAACAGCATTTGGCAAGAGTATAAAATATCTAATCAGCGGTTGATGTGCTTCATTTTAAAATTACAAGCAGTAATTTTACTACTACACCTACTACTACTACAAAAAAGAAAGGAAGAGCAGAAAGAAACTGGTTTTCCCGACAGCAGCTTTATTGAGCAATTTTATGCCCTGATTTTCCATTGAAGCATCTGTTACATTTATATTGGTTTTATGTAGAGACGTGATCAACTCTCATCAAATTTTTCAGTACCCGTAGCTTGTGATTTTTAGCTTGAATTAGATATGGCAGCTGAGCCCTATAAAAGGCAGTAACCCACCACTACTAACATCACCACCACCACTACCACCATCATCACCACCTCCACCGCCACCACCACCACCACCACCACCACCAGCAGCAAGAGTGAATATGGAAATTGGCTAATTGCATACATACATACATACATACATACATACATACATACATACATACATACATACATATATATATATATATGTGTGTGTGTGTGTGTGTGTGTGTGTGTGTATAATCAATCGAGCGGACAAACGAAAGAAAAAGGCGCTTAAAACATTCAGTAGGAGTCTGAACCGAATCAATCAGTTTTAAATAATAATAAAATTAATAATAATAATAATAAATAATAATAATAATAATATAATAATAATAATAATAATAATAATAATAATGATAATAATGGTGATGATAATAACAATAATAAGCCGACTACGGCTGCTATAATGGTACGATTATAATTGTAACGGCAATGATGGCCGTCTTCCCACGAGCCAATCAAAGCTAAAAAATGATAACATTATCGTAGCACCAAAATGTTTTTGGAAACTAAAAGGAAAACTAAATCAGTATACCAAATCGCTTGTCCTATGGTTAATCTGGAAGCGCGTCCCCCAGGGAAGAGCCAGCCTGGGATCGAAAAGTCATCAACTGGCACAAACTCTTCTCCGAATACGGACATGGATGGTCACTTGAATGGGAAATCCCCCAACTCGAGCCCTCCGAGTTCACCACCACAACCACCACAGAAAGAAAAATGTAAGCGGAACAAATGGACCCGAGAAGAGTATAAAGAAGTAATATACGCTTATTACTATGCATTAGGTAGGCCATCTCAAGAGAGACACACCGCAAACTCTTACAGTATATGGAGAACACGGAATCAAGACAGTAGGCCCTATTTGGACGAGAACAAATTAGCAAATGTGAGGAGGGATATCCTTAGAAATAACAGACTCACAGACAGTGAAATAAGCGCGATAAAGCACGCAACGGAAAATGACATAAATATAAAACACAAAGGAAATGAAGAATCAGATGAACAGTATAGCCCGCCACGAGGCTTAATTGAAAGACTGCCATCTGACCAAAGTACGCAAAGGCCTGAAGATACAAGAAATTTTATTGTACCTGTTAAAGATAGCCAGGAAAACGAAAAAACAACAGTAACTGAAGATCTCGCATTTGCTGAAGAACACAGAGAGTCTATGGCAGAAATGAGGCAGAAAATCCTGAATACGCTTGAAGTTGTAAGACATACAAGTATGAATGATAGAGAACCACTTCATAAACTCTCAAATACAAACCAAAATAAAAACAAATCCAAATTGGCAACTATGTAACAAATGAAATAATACGAGAATTAAAACCTGATTTTACTGAGTTAAATGAAATTATTTACGCTTCTGCTAGGGCAATTGAAACCAGCTGTATGCCCCCGAAAAAACAAAGAAAACAAAACCTGGGAAGAAATCAAACCTGGAGAAGTAAAATTGAAAAAGAGATTGAATTTATAAGAGGGGAAATATCAATATTAAATGAACTAATATGTGGAAATGATGTAAGATCCAGAACAGGAAGAAAGATGAAGAGAAAATTTGGATCCTCACCAAGAGAAGAACTGATATCAATAAAAGAAACGCTGAAACAAAAAGTCCAAGCAAAAGCCCAAAGAATACGAAGATTTGAGAAGAGAAACAAGTTTTACAAGCAAAATAAGCTGTTCACATCCAATGCCAAAAAATTCTACAGAGAAATAGGGAAGGAGAAAGTAACCGTTAAAGACCCCCCTCCCATGGAAGAAGTTCAAAACTTTTGGAAAAGGATTTGGAGTGACAAGAAGACGTACAACATAAATGCAGACTGGATTATACAAACTGAAGGATCCTACCAAAATTTACAACAAGCATGGGAAGACATCACAATAGCAGACCTAAGAAAGGCACTCACGAAGGCCCATAATTGGAAATCCCCCGGTAAAGATAAGGTGCCGAATTTCTGGCTCGCATCGCTCCCATGCGCACACGGTAAGCTAGTTCAGCTGCTCAATGGAATTATGAGAGACCCAAAGAAAACACCTGAATGGTTAGCAAGTGGCATTACTTACCTACTTCCAAAGAATAACGAAACCAACCTTCCAAAAAACTATCGGCCTATAACCTGTCTATCCTGGCGGAGAAAACATATGCATTCATGGAGAAGAACGATATTTTCCCCATTGAACAAAAAGGGTGCCGCCGAGGCTCTTACGGATGCAAAGATCAACTGCTAATCAATCGTATGATCCTTGAGAACTGTCACAACAAGCGCAGAAATCTCAGCACCGCATGGATTGACTATAAAAAGGCCTTCGACAGTATACCGCATCCATGGATCTTGAGATCGCTGGACATCTTCAAAATTTCCCCTGTGATTTCAAACTTCCTGAAGCACAATATGTCGTTGTGGAATACGAATCTCCAATCATACCACTCTAGTGGAGTACTTGCCTCAGAAAATATAAACATCAACTGTGGAATTTTTCAAGGTGACTCACTTTCACCTTTAATATTCTGCATAGCCCTAATACCCCTTACAAGTGAATTAAACAGAACAGGGTATGGGTATAAAATTACCAATAAAAAAATAAGCCATCTATTTTATATGGATGACTTAAAACTTTATGGTAAAGACAATAATGAACTTGAAGGCCTATTGCGCACCGTGAAAGCATTCAGCGATGACATCGGGATGGAGTTTGGACTTGAGAAGTGTGCCAAGGCCACTTTCCAGAAAGGGAAAGTGAAGACCACAAATTCAGTCGTGTTAGATGTCGACACAGTCATAAGAGAGCTTGAGCAAGAACAAACATACAAATATTTAGGGATAAATGAAGGCTCTGGTATTCAGCATGCAAGCATGAAAGAGAAAATCAGGAAGGAATGTTATAGGAGAGTTCGTGCAGTCCTGAAATCTGAACTAAATGCACGTAATGAGGTGTTAGCTATAAATTCCTTAGCAGTTCCAGTTGTTACTTATAGCTACAATGTGTTGAACTGGAATATGAGTGAAGTAAAGAATATAGATAGGAGAATACGCAAGCTGCTGAGTTGTAATAGGATGCACCACCCAAAGGCAGACGTAGATCGCCTTTACCTTCCCAGAGCCCAAGGAGGTCGAGGCCTGATCCAATTTGAACTAGCTTACAAAACAACCACAATTGGACTGGCCAAATATCTCGAAATATCGAATGACTGGATGCTAAAACTCGTGGAAAATCACGAGAGACGAAAGAAGCTTCATTCTATCATAAAGGAAAGCAAAAAATTTGCTATTGATCTCGTGCAGGATACCCAAACTGAACAACCCGAGGGAAGTACAGCAACTATTGTTGCAAAGAAGGTGAAAATGATAGCAATGAAAAAAGCGCACGAGCAATTGGCTGATAGGTGGGAGGAGAAACCTCTGCACGGCAAATATGTGACCCGCAGCAAACAAGCTGATGTTGACCAGAAGCAAACCCATCAGTGGCTACGGAGCTCAGGGCTAAAAGCAGAGAGCGAAGGTTTCATCCTGGCTGCTCAAGATCAAAGCCTATTAACCCGGAACTACCAGGCCAATGTGATGAAAAATGGAGCAGACCCAAAATGCCGATTCTGCAACGACATGATTGAAACAGTGGACCACCTAATCTCTGGATGTAAAGTCTTAGCACCAGTGGAGTATAAATTAAGACATGACAGAGTTGGCCAATATCTCCACTGGCTAATAAGTCGGCATTACAATATCAAAACTGCCGACAAGTGGTATAATCACCACCCTGAGGCTGTAACTGAAGGAGAAAATGTAACCATTCTGTGGGACTTTCCAGTACATACAGACCGAACCATCAAGGCCAATAAACCAGATATTGTTGTGAAAGACCAAAACAATAAAGTTTGCTTATTGATCGACATGAGCATCCCCTGTGATCATAATATCTCAGCGAAAGAGTTTGACAAGCTCAGAAAATATAAAGACCTACTCATTGAAATTGAGAAAATGTGGCATCTCAAGGCGGTTACAATACCAGTGATCGTAGGAGCACTAGGAATGATCAAGAAGGGAACCGAAAATTATATGAGAATTATCCCTGGCTTACCATCCCTGCAAGAAGTGCAAAAGATTGTCTTAACTGGTACATCACACGTATTGAGAAGAGCATTGTTGATGTGAGAACTGTTACTGCTCATGTATTTTAATTTAAAAAAAGAAAAAAAATGAACGAACTACTGAGTTTGGTCTAATGGCCTACCAATGTATACTATGAGTTTCTTTGCCCTAGGAGTCGGGAAGACACTCGGCAAGAAATGGAAGCAAATTTGAAAGAAGAAGAAAAAAAAAAGTAATAATGATAATAATAATAATAATAATAATAATGATAATGATAATAATAATGATAATGATAATAATAATGATAATAATAATAATAATAATAATAATAATAATAATAATAATAATAATAATAATAATCCCTTCTTTATTGGCCACGATGGCCGAATACAAAAACATGTAGAGACTACACAAAACAAGCGGCAAGTGGGGTTTAAAACAGAAAACGCGTAAACAATAAAAAAACAGAAACAGTTAACAAAAATTAAGCAACAAAATTCCCCAATAGGGGAGAGCTCTACCCAGGGTCAACTAGGGCACCACACGCATTCTAGTCACCCAGACTGTCAAGGGCACCTCGGGTAGGCACCCTCTTCCCCTCAACTGCTCCGGCTTAAAGACAAACATTCAGATTAGGCCCATTCACTCGAGCAATTTTCGCAACATTCACCCACCTCTCAGCAAAATTACTGAGGCGGGAAGGCAGTATTTCTCCTCTACCCTCACTTTCTTTTTCAAGTGGAACTTGAAAAAGTAGATGAGGGCTCGGCCGAAGAGAGGAATGTCTCTGTCTTCAGTCCCTTTCAGCCTCGTTCACCACACTACCTCTTTCGCTATAGTCACCGGGCAGAGGAAAACTGTCTTTCCCCCCAGCCAAAAAGAAGGCAGCAGGGCGATTCCCACAATGGACTCGGCTGATAACCGGAACCTTCCTACACTTGACAACAGCTGTTCGACAAAGCTCCTCAGGTCAGTAATGCACGGACACTGGATGAGTGCATGCAAGGCAGTTACATTGCCCTGCGAACACTTCGGACAGGTCCGACACTGTTACGGTGACGTCGTCCGCGTAAGCCGACACGAATCTTCCGCATTCTAGATCACACAATATCTCCTTCGAAACATCCAGCTTCTGCAGCAATGGCTTGAGAGGACCTCAATGCTGGCAAATTGCCTCCCTCTCTGTATATGGACCACATCTATTAAAATTTCTCTGTGGGCTTTCTCAACATGACTGATGAAGGCTATTTCTGCTCTACTACTTTTGCGTGATATGCATCTGAAGTATACTGTCTTTTTCTCTTTTGCCCCTATTATTTCGGGTGGTACGAGCACTGCAGCCTTACCCCGTTGAAATTTAATGGTGTCTTTCGCTTTTGAGAGTTCGTGGGTTTTGTCATCGAGTGCGATGGCAAACATTTCTTTCCTTATGTTCGCTACATCAGCAAACCTTTTATTTCTGTTATTGTTTTTGCTGTTGTTCTCGTCGTCGTTACTGTTGTTGTTGTTGTTGTTGTTACTTTTGTTGCTGTTGGTAATGGAGTTGTGGCCACTTCCATCGTTGCCACTCTCACCTCCACCGTCACCGCTATTGCCCTCCACTCCGCCTTCAATTGTAGGATTATAATCTCTCTCTATATAAACGGCAGTTTGTCTGTGCGTGTTTCTGTGTGTCTGTTTTCTCGTACCCTCACCCTGACCACGGCTTTCAACCGATTCTGATGAAACTTGACACACACATAGCTCAATGTCATAATTCAAAACTAACGCAGCGAGAATTTTGAAAAGTTCTGAAAAATCGATAAATTCGACATGGGGTCGAGAATCAGAAACCCAAACCACAGACTGTCTAGGGGACGCAACTCGACCTTTTTTAACTCTCAAAAAAATTTACCATATTTTTTTTTCCATTTTTTTGCTATTTTTTGGCTATAACTCTCTAAAAATGCTTTATAGTTATTTCCCTTACAAACCTGAGCAACGCCGGGCGATACTGCTAGTTTTCACTAAAATCCGTAGCGTTTTTAACGAAACTGTCACCGCCACCGCTGCTGCTGCTGCTTCTGCTGTTGCTGTTTCTCCTGTTGTTACTGCTACCACTACTACTACTGTTGTTGTCGATATTGCCACTGCTGCTGCTCCTGCGAGGTGGTCTTTGTATGCTCTCTTCTTCTCTTTTCTCCCCCCCCCCATCCTGTATTGTCGCCAGTAACGGAGGGAAGAGGAGGGAAATCTTCAGTAGTCACTAGACCTACGGGTGGGGCAGTTTTTTTTCTTAACTCTTTCAAGATGCTCTCCGCCATCTTGTTGAATTGTATATGATTAAAATTAAAGGCCCACCGAACTTATTTTCTGGGCCGAATATAGCTCTGCGAGGGGCCAAACAAACACAGAAAACCAATGACAGGTTCCTGGTGTTTCTGTTAACTTGGAACAAAATGTAAACCTAAAAGACCTGCACCCGACTGTTGTAAGCAAACGTTTTAAAATGAACTTACTTGGAGCGTTCGAAAACACATCCGATGTACTCTGCAACAAATATAATAATGATGATGATGATGATGATGATGATGATGATGATGATGATGATGATGATAATGATAATGATAATGATAATGATAATGATAATGATAATAATAATAATAATAATAATAATAATAATAATAATAATAATAATAATAATGATTTCTGCTTCTGTAAGCAGAAGGCCTAAAAGTTTTGGTGAGGGGACTAGTCAATTACATCGACTCCAGTGTTTCACTGGTACTTAATTTGTCGACTCCGAAAAGATGAAAGACAAAGTCGACCTCGGTGGTATTCGAACTCAGAACGTAAAGACAGACGAAATGCCGCTAAGCATTTTGCTCGGCGTGCTAACGACTTTGCCATATCACTGTCTTAATAATAATAATATACCAGACAGTGGCTCTCATGGTTTCTGATCTTAACTGATTGGTAGTGTTATCATGTACATTGTCTTGTCTTGGTATAAAAAATGGGCTACAGCAAACATTCTGTCAAATACCACAGATTTGCTTGTCAGTTGTTTGACCTTAACCTGTTGAGCATGTCCGTTAGTGGCTGATATGTGCATCTCTGAAATTGAGAAGAAGTAGTGGGGGAGCACCATAGCCGTGTGTTGAGAGGAATTCTTTGGGGTTTGGATAATTCACTTTTGGAAGTATGTGTGTTTTGTTCAATATCCTTAAATAACCCTTATTAGGGGACCATTTGAACGGGTTGGGTTACTCGACCAGAAGAAAATATAAGCAAGGTCATGCGCTGTTTATCTTGATATGAGATCATCATGTCACGCACATATGGTTGTGATGTGTGTACTTGGTGTACCCTTATCGGACGAGTACTCATGATGGGTATACTGGGCTTCGTATATTTTACCCCAGTGTCATTTTGATGGGATGTACTCTTCTCCCACTCAATAACAACAACAACAACAACAATAATAATAATAATAATAATAATAATAATAATAATAATAATAATAATAATAATCCTTTAATAATATATATATATATATAAATATTTGTGTGTGCGTGTGTGTGTGTGTGTGTGTGTGCGCGTGATTTTTAGTGTGAATTAAAATGATAATTGAGCACTGCAAAAAGCAGTATATGTAGGGATGCATACACACACACGTACGCATACGATCACACACACACACACACACACACACACACACACACACACATACATACGCATACACACACAAACACGTGTATAATAGCAATTATGCGGATAAACAAATTGAATGCATTAAATATAACAGCTTGGGTATGAGATACAAAGAATGCATATGTGTATACCTGCAAAAGAAGATTTCAGACAATGAGTCTTATAACGTTCATCAGGTGCCGTGGGGAAATTATTATTTTTTTTTTTTCCTTCTTTCTTCAAATTTTCTTCCGTTTCTCGCCGGGTGTTTTCCGTACACCTAGGGCAGAGAAGCTCATTGTATGCATTCCCAGATTACGCGCGCAAATTCACAGGTAAAATATGTATTTAAAAATTAATAAATAAATAAATTCATGGCTGGATGTTGATTTCACAGTGATAATGCTCTTCTCAGTACATGAGCCGTTCCAGTTAATACGATTTTTTGCACTTCCTGTAGGGATGGTAAGCCTGTATCATTATTACTATTATTATTATTATTATTGTTGTTGTTGTTGTTGTTGTTGTTGTTGTTGTTGTTGTTGTTGCTATTGTTATTGTTGTTGTTGTTGTTGTAGACAGACTGTGGACAGTATATTGGTTTTATCCACTCTTTTCTCCATATTTAGAGTGGATGGTATGATTTGGGGGTAGTTGTTGCTTAATAGATTGTTACTTAGCTTGATCATTTCTTCGTGGTGTGTATCACGATCACTACTTATATTCTTTCCTCGATGTTTTAGGCACTGAGCAATCCCTCTCTTTGCACTGTGTGGATGGTGGGAATTGAAGTTGAGGTATGGTCCAGTGACACGAGGAGATATTGATAAATCGGGCATAGTTGATCATGTTTAGTAAAATGGAGACCACCTCCCCCTGTGGGATGAAGTTAAAATAATAGACAGAGAGCACCACTGGAAAATACGAAAACTAAAAGAAGCAGCACATATGCTAGGACACAACAACCTCCTAAGCAGACCGAGTGCAGATATGAGTAGCATATGGGAACCGGTATTAAGGAAGGATAGGAAAATATTAAATTTATAAGCCCTAAAATTCACTCCATAATTGTCCACGGGCATATGGCGTAGTGGTTAAGTGCATGGGCTACTAACCCCAATAATAATAATAATAATAATAATAATAATAATAATAATAATAATAATAATAATAATAATAATAATGATAATAATAATAATAATAATATAATAATAATAATAATAATAATAATAATAATAATAATAATAATAATGATAATGATAATAATAAGGAAGAAAGGATAGAATATGAAGAAATGGCGAAACTTTCAAATACAAAAACCTGGAAACAGGGGTAACCCGAATGTGGAATCTAAAAACAGAAATAATTCCTATCATAGTAGGCGCATTAGGTATGATAAAAAAATATTCAGACAAATACATAACAAAACACCAGGACTTACAAATATATATAACATACAGAAAATTGCACTACTGGGAACTGCACACATCGTACGCAAACACTTTCAATACAGTAACCATAAGAGCATCACAACAAACCGCAGCACATACCTAAGGCACACAGAGCTGCGCTCGGTAGTGAAGTGAAAGCACGCTATAAAAATAAAACTACTGAATAATAATAATAATAATAATAATAATAATAATAATAATAATAATAATAATAATAATAATGACATCGAAAAATATCTTCGGAATGAGAACCCACCCAGGTCCCTGATGAAGGCTGGCGAGTATATCAGCCGAAACGTTGTGTTAACAACAAACGAGATGAGGACAAATATCCGTCAAATGTAAATAATGTACATAATTCCTCATCTTAAATCATGAAACTGATGTGTATTTAAGTATAAATATATGGATATTTATATTAATAGATCGACTTACACAGAGTACAAACGATAGAGAAATCAAAGGCGTTTGTATTCTTTGTAAGTTGATCCATTAATATGAATACTTATATATTCATACTTAAATACTCATTGTCTGAAAGCCTCCCCTCTTCCTTTCTCTCGTCTTGCATGTATACATTCTTTGATTTGAACTCGTTTTCGTGTTTCAGTGATTTGACTGCAGCCATGCTGGAGCTCCGCCTTTAGTCGAATAAATCGACCCCCCCAAGACTTATTCTTTGTAAGCCTAGTAGTTATTTTATCTGTACCTTTTGCCGAACCGCTAAGTTACATGGACGTAAACACACCAACACCAACATCGGTTCTCAAACGATGGTGAGGGGACAAACACACACACACACACACACACACACACAAACATAAATATATATATATATTCACATGGAACAGAATCAAACAGTTTTACATAATAATAATAATGATGATGATGATGACGATGATGATGATCATCTGTGTGTGTGTGTGTGTGTGTGTGCGTGCGCGTGTTACAAACTAAAGAAAACCGCCCAATGCAGGGTTCCTCTTAATTTTTTATACTTCATTTTTAAGTTCTGCCCGCATACCCTCAAGTTTTCTTTTACAAACATTGCTTTGACCTTGAATATAATGTCGAAGAAGATCAATAGTCTCTCACTTTATAATCATGGTCAACAAAATAATTCAATAGCGAATATCAAATTTTTAAAACGTCGATTTTTAACGTATATAGTCAATAGAAATATTAACACATTTATAACTGGAGCAACTTGAAATTAATGGGGGTTTTTTTTTAGGTTTACGTTGCTTTTTCACAAATGTCATCGGTAACAGCTTTTATTTTTGTGCTATAAAAACAGACCTTATGTTTCATTCAAACTATAACGTAAAAATTATAAATGTTACATAAAACTGACTAAGAGTGAAGCTCAGTTTCTGTTCGTCAATATATCGGCCTTCCTCTTTCTTTGTCTGTTGACTTATTTGTGTACCTGTCCATCGATTGATCGGTCTCTCCGTCCGTCAACCTATATGTTCATCTACCCATCAAACTATCGATCCGCCAGCCGTTTATACATCCATCTCTCTATCTTTCCACCTGTCCATAGTTATCTCTATCTGTCGATCTCTCCGTCGTTCTCTGACTCTTTCTCTCTCTTTCCTCTCTCTCTGTCTCTCTCTCTCTTCTCTCTCTCTCTCTCTCTCTCTCTCTCTCTCTTTTAGTCCCTTGGTCTCTTTATCTCTCGGTCTGATCAAATTGGGTCTTTTGAGTCTGTGTCTTATGAATTACTGTCTGTCTCAGATACGTTTTATAGCAGTGTTGATGGGAACATTTTTATCGATGAGTCGAGCGGAGACAGCGTTCATAACCTTCGGTGGCTATCTGTTTGAGGCGGGTGAGATTAATGCAGTTGATATTCAGCGGACATATGTAAGTCAACATTCATAGAAAAGTGTGAATCAGTAAGAAATTTTAGTGTTTTGTTAGAAGGAACAAAAAACCAGGTGAAATGATTGCGCGGAACTTAGGAGTAAGACATTGGTGCGATTGACTCACAGAAGAGTCACAGAGATGTATGTAGAGCCGATCAGGATAGAGATGGTATACAAAGGTTCTGTTGTAATCGCTATACAATAGGGCAGAGGAAATCGGTATCGCGCCTGTGGGCTAAAAGTTGTAATGTTCTGTGGTAGTGTTTAACAGCAGTAGATTACTTAGAAGGAGAGAGAATTTTACGGTGTTTGTACATATGCAGAACGTTCTGCGTATTAAATACAAATACAGTCTGGCTTTATATATGTGATAAAGTGAACTGAGATTTGACTGCTATTTCTTACAGATAAACTGACTGCTTACAACCCTCATCTTATGGCTTGGTATTTTTCTCGATTCCCTATTTTCGACATTCACTGAAAATAATACTAGAATCATGCCTAATCTATATTTTCTAGATAGCGATGTAAAATGTTCGCTAAATATCCTGGTACTAAATGGAGTAAATGGAGGGATATAGTCGTTTATATCGACCATTTACTTTATCGATCATTTATTTTATTGATTTAAAAGACAATATCGACCTTACCGAGATTGAAATTCGGTAACTAGAAAATAAGGAAAAAAAAAAGAAAAAAAATGAAAAAGAGATCTCGGCCATCTTTACCGCCGTTTATAAAAACTAAAAAAATATCGATTTGTCTTTAACTAAGCATAAATTTTCTGGGAAATGAAAGTAGGACGAGTTTCAGAGAAAATGAAAGCGGAGGTGTGAAAATAAAGTGGAAAGTTAAGATGATCTGAAGCAGACGATAACTAATATGGTAGGTTAGTCACGTCGGCCATGGCTAGATAGCCATGGCTGACGTGAAGATGTTCCTTTCGAAGCCACGTTGTTTTGAGTTCAAGCCTACTGCGCAGCATTTCGGGTTTCTTCTAAAGTAGTCTCGAGTTCACTTTGGTTTGCAAAAGGAAACTATATTTTATAGACGTAATAAACGGAAACTATACAGTTGTGGCACACGTGTGCGCGCACGCATACACACATACACACACATACACGCGCGCGCGCACGCATGCACACACACACACACACACACACACCACACACACACACACACACACAATAAATGTGCTCAATAAATGTGGCTTGCTGCCAAACCACACGGTCATAGTTTCAGTCTCGCTTTGTGGTACCTTGGACAAGTGCTTTTTAAGATAGCTTCGGGCCGCAAAAAGCCTTGTGAAAGCATTTGTTGAGGGAAACTGAAAGAAGTCTGTCACGTATACATATATAATTGGGTACGTGTGTGTGTGTGTGTGTGTGTGTGTGTCTGTGTGAGAGACTTTGTGCGTGTGTTTGTTCCCCACTATCGCATGCCAGGCGCCGGTGATGGTTTGATTATATTCATGTAATTCAACGCTTCTGTAAGAAGAGACTGCTAGAATAAGTACAAAGCTTAAAAATATGTAGCTGGGTCTATTCGTCTTACTGAAACCTTTAAAGTTGTACCCCAGTATGGCCGTAGTCCAAAGAGTGAAATAGGAAGAGGATAAAAGGTATATATATATGTGTGTGTGTGAGAGAGAGAGAGAGAGAGTGTGTGTGTGTGAGAGAGAGAGAGTGTATGTGTGTGAGAGAGAGTGTGTGTGTATGTGTGTATGTATGTATCTACATGTGTGTGTCTTTGTGTCTGTGATTGCACCCCACCCCCCACCGCAGCTTGACAACCGTTGTTGGTGTGTTTACATCCCCTTAACTTTGCAGTTCGGCAATAGGGAATGATAGAATAAGTGCTAGACTTAAAAAGAAACATAAGTCCTGGGGGCGATTTATTTGACTAAAAAATCTTCAAGGTTTTTTGATTGCGACCATGCTTGTGCATGGCCGCAATCAAATGAGACTGAAACAAGTAAAAGAAATAAAAGAAATATATATAGGTGCAGGCATGACTGCGTGGTAAGAAGCTTGCTTCCCGACCACATGGTTCCAGGTTCAGTCCCACTGCGTGGCACCTTGAGCAAGTGTCTTTTACTATAGCCTCGGGTTGACCAAAGCTTTGTGAGTGGATTTGGTAGACAGAAACTGAAAAGAATATATATATATATATATATATATATATATATATATATATATATATATAAAGTGATAAATAAAAATATATGCATACATACATAGAAACGGGGAAAAACAAAAAAACAAAAAACAAGAAAACGAAAAAAACAGTTACAGGACGTGCTACACAAGGAAAAAACCCCGTGTGTGTGTTGTCACCCCACCATCACTTGACAACCGATGTTGGTGTGTTTACGTCCCCGTAAGCTAACGGTTCGCCAAAAGAGACCGATAAAATAACTAGTAGGTTTACTAGTTAAGAATAAGTCCTGGGATCGATTTGTTGTCCTGGGATCGCAGTCAAATGTCTGAAACAACCAAAGGAATAAAGCAATATGTATATATCGCCATAGATCGGCGAAAGAAACTCCCCAGAGTGATAGACGATCCCTCGTTGCTCTTGTCGTCAGAACAAACCAATCATTAAATCGTTGGAAACTTGCTTCAATTGACGCCGCTATTGACTAATTCTGATACAAAACTAATTAATATCTGCTGTTTAATTCATCTTGCATACGCACACACGTACCTGCACACTTATAAATCTCTCTTTCTCTCTCTCTCTCTCTCTCTCTCTCTCTCTCCCTATATATATATGTGTGTGTGTGTGTGTGTGTGTGTGTTTATACACGCTCACACACACATATAGCAATATTAATGTTTTGCTTAGGCACACCGATAGTAATGACCTGTTCTGAGAACTCAACATACACTTGATTCAAAATAAAGCGTTAGTCGAATACAGAACGTAATGTCAAATTAAATAAGTGACAAAGGAATAGGAAATTATGCAATATATATATATATATATTATACATAACTGATAGAAAATGGAATGAATAACATTCATTATTTAAAATTACTACAATTGTTTCGGCACACTTTTGCACATCAGTGATGTGTTGTGTAATTATTATCATCCATCGAAGGTGTAAAATGCGTTTCCTCAGATGATTGTTTAAATAAGTCCATCGTAAGATTCTGTAGTCATTTCATTGAATGAAATCTACGTAGTAGACATACAGTCATGGCAAATTTTAACTATTTCTCTGTAGATGAAAAATCAAATTATGAACAATCTTAATCGATTTTCCAACCTGATTGGGTTCTTATCAAAGGTGTTCACATCACTTGATCAATCTTAAAGAAACAGGTAGCCGATCTGTTTCCATACACAACATAAACGTAGGAGTGGCTGTATGGTAAGTAGCTTGCTTACCAACTACATGGTTCCGGGTTCAGTCCCACTGCGTGGTATCTTGGGCAAGTGTCTTCTACTATAGCCACGAGCTCACCAAAGCCTTGTGAGTGGATTTCGTTGACGGAAACTGAAAGAAGCCCGTCGTATATATGTATATGTATATATATATATATATATATATATATATATATATATATATATATATGTGTGTGTGTGTGTGTGTGGTGTGTGTGTGTGTGTATGTATGTGTGTGTATATGTTTGTGGGTCTGTGTTTGTCCCCCCCAATATCACTTGACAACCGATGCTGGTGTGTTTACGTCCCCGTAACTTAGCAGTTCGGCAAAAGTAACCGATAGAATAAGAACTAGGCTTACAAACAATAAGTCCTGGGGTCGATTATTTTGACTAAAGGCAGTGCTCCAGCTTGGCCACAGTCAAATGACTGAAACAAGTAAAAGAGTAACAAATCCAGTAGTTTCAGAGAACGGAAGTTACTAATTAAAAGTGCTTAACACTTTATTTAATATGGGTGTGCGGGTATTTTGAAAATACCTTACCAAGTGACGACCGTGGACTGTATAGTTATGGGATGCGCTTTGGCAAGGCATAGCACAAGTCCAGCCACCCTGCCAGCCAGCAACATATTGAAGTCATGGGATCGCAGCATGGCGGATTGTGCAGAGGTAGCGGAAGAACCCAACTGAGCCAGTGGTACTTCTTACATTGATACTGAGCAGAGGAATCGTAGAAGATCAATGGTCAGAATTACTAAGCGCTATTAAGAGAGTAACTGCAACGCATCGGTAGGAGTGGCGTCGATCGTTGTGTAATCGGGTAATGAAAAATTCACTATGACTCAAGTCCCCGATTCAAGTTCATAATAAGGGAATCAGATAGCGACAGAGAGTCGTGGGAAGCCGCGAAAGCAGCACAAAGAACATTTATATCAGCGGCCCGTCAACGAGAATCTCAGTCCATACAGTAATATATATATTTCTTTATTGCCTACAAGGGGCTAAACATAGTAGGGACAAACAAGGACAGACAAAGGGATTAAGTCGATTAGATCTACCCCAGTGCGTAACTGGTACTTTATTTATCGACCCCGAAAGGATGAAAGGCAAAATCGACCTCGGCGGAATTTGAACTCAGAACGTAACGGCAGACGAAATACCTATTTCTTTACAACCCACAAAGGGCTAAACATAAAGGAGGGACAAACAAGGACAGACAAAGGGATTAAGTCGATTAGATCTACCCCAGTGCGTAACTGGTACTTTATTTATCGACCCGGAAAAGATGAAAGGCAAAGTCGACCTCGGCGGAATTTGAACTCAGAACGTAACGGCAGACGAAATACCTATTTCTTTACTACCCACAAGGGGCTAAACACAGAGAGGACAAACAAGGGCAGACAAACGGATTAAGTCTATTACATCGATCCCAGTGCGTAACTGGTCCTTAATTTATCGACCCGGAAAAGATGAAAGGCAAAGACGATCTCGACGAAATTTGAACTCAGAACCTGACGGCAGACGAAATACCGCTAAGCATTTCGCCCGGCGCGCTAACCTTTCTGCCAGCTCGCCGCCTTATCCATATAGTAATATATATCGTAAAGCGTTGAGTAGTGGAATCGAAATAGAAACATCGTGGTGGTGAAACAAACTACTTAAGCATACAACCATTCCAAGAATAAAAACAATATCTATTGACATATACACAACTCGAGGTTTGTATTTCCCAGTGAAAGAGATGGAATTAACAACCGGAGCAATACTATTAAAACACTATCGCATTAAAATATGTTTTACATATGACGCACATTATCTTATACAGAACCCAATATGTTCGAAGTTGGCGATGTGGACAGTCTACTCTGAGTTTTGTTTTGAGATAGGCTGTTCATGACTGTCATGGAGGTATGTGTATAATTATGTATGTATGCATGTATATATATATACATACGCATATGCCCATGCATATATGTCCGTCTGTCTATCTCTCTATCCCACCTCTCTCTGTATGTATGTATTTATGTATGTATGTATGTATGTCTGTATGTATGTATGTATGTATGTATGTATGTATGTATGTATGTATGTATGTATGTATGTATGAGTGCATGCGTGCGTATATGCATATATGTCTATCTTCCACCGACGTATATCGGTAAAGATTATAAACAAATTCTCGAAGGCAGAAAAACGGTTCTTTACAAACGAAGCCAATTAAAATATTTGTTCTGCGTCGCGTAAAACTCTCTCTTATAATTCTGTCTCGGAATTGTAGCCAGCAGTCCAGTATTTGACCCATTGGAAATCTCTGTAACCAACAGCGCCTCTGCTCATAATTGGCAAAAAAAAACCCAACAAAATAATAATAAAATAAAATAAATAAATAAAAATAAATATATTCTCGCTTCCCATAGAGTCTAACAAAGATTCTTTTTATTTTTCTGTATTGTTTCATCTCTCAATGAAGCATATGATTTAGGTCTTGAGTTTTATGATTCATATTTCTAGTCTAAGGTCACCTTGGCTTAAATACGTGAGCCATCTGAATAGAGAGGGCTTCACTGTTGGCGCTGAACTTGCTCAATGTACAAGGTTCTTTTGAGAAACTCACTTTAAAATGAAGACCACATATTTGAGTCCTAAATCTTGAAACAGATTTTTCTCTCTAAGGACAAGATGTTCACGGTCAGAACGCTGGTCGAATAACATTCCTAATGTAGATTTATTTAACGGGGCTGACTAAATATATCCAGAAGCCGCAACAACTTACCGTATTTGACGGCATATTAGACGCACTGGCATATTAGACGCACTCTCATTTCAGCAGGTCAAATTCAGGAAAAAAAGTTTTAAGTGTATTTAAGCATATATTGTTGAAAGCAGTCTAGCAGCACATTACAAAAGCAGAACACATTGCTGTATAAAAGCAAGCATACAAAAGGAAAGCATACAAATTGCAATAGCCGTGAGGGTGTTGCCATAACCGTGAGGGTGCTTGTACTGTTGTAGTGTGTTTTGTTATGATCATAAACTTTGTTGTACCAAGATATCCAACCTACCTCCGTATATACACGAACTCGCAACGATCATGTAGTTTTACTCCTCACCGGCAGATGGCATCGAGTTAGGGTTCCGATCAGCTGATATTAGTAAACGTGTGTCATGGATCGCAGCCTAACAATTTACGGTAGATTGCTTTGATTTTTACGATAATTCGTATTTTAAAGTAATAATACTGGTAATAATAATAATAATTATAATAATAATAATAATAATAATAATAATAATAATAATAATAATAATAATAATAATAATAATAATACTAGCAATAAAATAATGATGCATGAGTACGGAAAATATCATTAAGGCGTTAGCGTAGGTAGAAATACTTATCGTAAGCTAGGTTAGTGAGCGTCTGGGAAAAGATTAGCCTACGGGAGGGTCTTGACTTCGCATATTAGACGCAGGGCGATTTTTTTAGCCAAATTTTTTGGAAAAAAGTGCGTCCTATATGCCATCAAATACGGTATATGTCACAAAGTCATAGCGAAAGGAATCTTAGAATACCAAATTTCATGAAAGAAACTCAAGTTTAATTTTATCGCCATATTCGATATTTGAACAAGAATCTGTTGCCATAGTCTCAAACTGACCAATACCTTGTAAATGGAATGTGGTAGACGGAAACTGTACAGAATTTTACGGCATGCATGTATGTTTGTTGATATGTATGTGTATATGTTTGCCGGAAGGCTGACACGTGGTCAACGTAGAATGACTTGTAAGTCCATTGAAGGCCTTAGGGGCCATATGAGACGTTATAAGTGATGGGGAGACCACATCTGAAATGTTTCTTAGAGTGAAATAGGTTTTAAGAAGTGATCTTACTCAGTCATGAGTCGACTTCTGTCAGTTATGTATGTATGTATGTATGTATGTATGTATGTATGTATGTATGTACGTATGTATGTATGTATGTATGTATGTATGTACGTATGTATGTATGTATGTATGTATATATATATATGTATGTATGTATGTATGTATGTGTGTATGTATGTATGTATGTATGTATGTATGTGTGTGTGTATGTATGTATGTATGTATGTATGTATGTATGTACGTATGTATGTATGTATATATGTATGTATGTATGTACGTGTGTGTGTATGTATGTATGTATGTATGTATGTGTAATTGTGTGTGTATGTGTGTGCTAGTGTGTGTGTGTGTGTGCGCGTGTAGGCCTGCGTGCACGTAAGTGTACCCATAACCGCTGAATATCAGCAAAAGATTTAATCGTTGATAGCAGGTGCTTTCAAATAAAAATATATCATAATTTTTTCCTTACGAAGACACCCTGCTGCTAATCACTTGTTCTCACCATCAGAAATTCAGTGAACTCGTTATTGGACCGTATTAGAAAACTATAAACATCGACACTATTGTTCACCTCTTGTTCCACGACACTGTTGTTCACCGACACTTTTGTTCACCTATTGTTCATCGACGCTATTGTTCACGGAAAATTATATAAATGACCAGATATTCTTGCTAGCTTCTAATAAAAACAAAAACTGAAACAAATCTAGATGGACCGATTTAATATTGAACAGTGATAGCTATTGACAGTGAGGCTGATTACGATGATGCTAAAACTCTGGTCAATTACTTTAATCCCTCTTTTATTGATATTATTGATGAAATCAAATACTCAACAACCAATAGTTATACGGGTGAAATCATTACTGACAGAATCATACTTAGAATCAATAATATTTCTCCAGTATCGAATTTTTCTTCCATCGATCGCATTTAACCTAACTAATTCAATTTGTGCATCGGTGAGGAAATTTTGTGAGATTTTTATACATCCTGACATATAGCATTTCATTTATTTTCCTTGCAAAATATTTGCATGAATTAATTTCTTCGTCTATACTTCTAATACATCCTGTCTCTTGGATTTATAACCATTTCAATGAGACTTTAGCTATATGGAGCGTATCTCTGGCCCTTGTATTATTACAAGTTCTTGGTTCCATGAGTTGTGTATAAAACGTTGGAAAGAAGTAAAAGAAAGCGAGTTTTCAATGAACTGCAACACTTTATTCATCCACGAACCAAAAAAATAATCAGCGAACCAGGTGGATACATCATGAAGGTAACTGTCTGTAGAAAATATACTGTTGTGTCGACGCCTCCAGACGATGAAGTAGGCTAGCTCAATACGTAGATATAGAGGAAGATGTCTAGACGTCGAGAGTTGAGTAGAGGTCATCCGAACGTACGATATAAATAGTCTGCTTCGCAACTCAATCGAAACTTGGTTATAAGTGCTTGGCAAACAGGGACAAAATGACGTGATATAGCTTCTTGAAAATTCTCACCTCACTGGCGAAAATAAGAAAATTTCTCTTATGTATTGATGATTAGAGACTCAAGACAGCATTTGATTTTGCCGCGCTAGTTGGTCTAACGCACAATACGATTGGATACAAAACTATATCCCTCGTAAAACTTGACCAATCCAAGAAAAGGACTCCGTCAATTATTACACCATTCGCATGACCAGTTTATGTGACCAATCGTCAGGAGCATGCAGGATGAGCCGTTTTCCGACTAAGCCTAAACGATGCGACAGTTTATGACAACAGTCTCGCTACAAGACTAAGGAGTGACTTCTTGTCAAGAAAATATATACTAGGGTTTCCCATAACGAACAGTTCTCTAAGTGAATAAATTGAATAATGAACATAGTTTTCTGAAAAACTTAAACGCACAAATGACTATCGAGACCGTCTAAAACAGTTTCATCGTGTTCTCGAAGAAGAAATACATAGAAGCTTAATACTATAAAGCGTTGAACTAAATGACTTCTGGGTTTAGTTAATATTCTTTTATGTTTTGAGTCCAAATCTTACCAGGATGATTTCCTTTTTCATTTATTCGGATATATCAGTGGAGTAGCAGAGACAATTAAATCGCTGACACCTCTCTCACAAAATTTCTACCATCAGAATGGTTGAGTCTTAAAAGAATTAATTGTTGCACAAGTGTTTTTTTCTCCACATTACGAGTGTAAGTTTAATTGATTTATAAATAAAAATGATTTTTGTTTTCATTAGATATATCAACATTGGTTTAACTATTTTGTTTTCGAGCAGATAGCGTCGCTAAGTAATTTTCCTGCAGTCATTTTGCTTTGTATTTAGTTTCGTCATGTTTTACTGAAATTAGACATTTTTCATTGCACCAGCATCAATAAAATAAATATCTGACACGCACCGGTATTATCAATTCATGGCCCATTTGTCAATGCAATCAGTTCTTAATTTCTGAAAGGAAGATTATAACCTGTCTTCATAAGAGATCTGTTTTTTATGATCTGGAATTTACATTTTATGTGTCCATTTTTCTGACAAGTCCTAATCAACGTTTATTACCATTTAGTAGGTAATGTTTTCCGGAAGTTTGGACTTAGTTTCATAGTTTCACAGATGATCTCAGTGATTTTATAATTTATCCTCTTTTTTCCCCTTAAAATAACCCTCATAAAATAATGTCTTAATGTCCTTTTGGCTCTCCCGAAAGGGATTTTCCAAACTACTTTATTTTATAATTGAATCAGAGAAGAAACTGCAGCAGTGATGATTGACAAAGGGAAAAGTTATCCGTACATCTGTCGAAAACTCCGTATAAACTCTTGCGACTGAGTGGATTCCACCAAAGGCAATGTACTAGGTGGTCGGGTGACATCCAAGAAAAGATATAGTTTTTCTGGTGGGATTCTTCACCTTTTCTGTTTACTAAATTTCACTCAAATTAACCCAGCCGAAGTAGAAGATATTTGCCTAAATGACTATGCAATAGCAGTGATGCCGGATGGAAACAGTTGTACAACGAACATCTTGACTTCACGACCAATTCATCAAACAATTTTACTACTATCATTGCAACTGAAAATAAATCATCAAAGTAACCAATGAAATTCTTAATGAGTTTTTAAAATATTTTCAGTAGGACTTACTACAGTTGATATCTTTATCACATGAATATAATAAATATTGGTCTCTAATTTTGGCTCAAGGCCAGCAAGTTCGGGGGACAGGATAAGTCGATTACATCGACCTTAGTGCTCAAATAGTACTTATGTTATTGACTCCAGAATAATAAAAGGCAAAGTGGACCTCGGCGGAATTTGAACTCAACGTGAAGAAATACCCGGTGTGCTAACGATTCTGCCAGTTCACTGCCTCTGGATATAATAAATATTACAAGATTCTTATATCTTTGTTTCATGGTCAACTTCCAACAAACATCAAGGAATATATTATGTTGATCTTAATGGCCGCTGGGTAAGTCACCATAATATCAAAACTTGTGCAAAACTTGTGCAAAACCCGACTCAGTAAATTTATAATTATCATTAAATGTTCTCTCCATGATATTTAAGTGTTTTAATAGTATTGCTCCGGTTATTAATTCCATCTCTTTCACTGGGAAATACAAACCTCGAGTTGTGTATATGTGAATAGATATTGTTTTTATTCCTGGAATGGTTCTATGCTTAAGCAGTTTGTTTCACCACCACAATGTTTCTATTTCTATTTCACTACTCAGCGCTTTACGTATGTATGTATGTATGTATGTATGTATGTATGTATGTATGTATGTATGTATGTATGTATGTATGTATGTATGCCTTTTCTTTGAGTTTAAGTTCCTTAAAGACCTCCAACCAGTCGCTAACAAAGCGACAAGACTTTTTGAGTTTAGAGAGTACCCGGTATCTGTAAATATGTGACTGAGCTGGTGTGCTGGTTGAACTGTCGATGCGTGCAACCAAGTGTGTGTATCTATTCACACAAGAGTGCCATATGGAGAATTTTGGGGAATGTCGTACAGATCTTTACTGTGCCACTAATAGATTGGACTTGGAGAATCCGCATCAGTTTCTTTTGCTCTTTCTCTGTGAAACCGAGTATTTCTAGGTTTTTGTGCAAATTTTTTGGTACATAACCTTATGCACCTATCATGATAAGTACAAATGAAAATTCATAGTCAGGGTACAAGGGTTGTAAGTTCCACATTAATTCATGTATGTATGTATGTATGTATGTAAATAAATGCGCCCTTTTAAAGCCTAGCCAGGCTCATGGGCCCGGTTTCCCGGTCTCTATGGCGTATGTGTTCCCCAGCCTGACGGAGGCGCGTGGCTTAGTGGTTAGGGTGTCAGCATCATGATCGTAAAATTGTGGTTTCGATTCCTGGAACGAGCGACGCGTTGTGTTTTTGATCAAAACACTTCATTTCACATTGATCCAGTCCACTCAGCTGGTAAAAATGAGTAACGCTGCGATGGACAGGCGTCCCATCCAGCTGGGGAACACATAAGCCATTGAAACCGGGAAACCAGGCCCATGAACCTGGCTAGGCTTTAAAAGGGCGCATTTATTTTTTTATGTATGTATGTATGTATGTATGTATGTATGTATGGATGTATGTATGTATGTATGCATGTATGTATGTATGTATGTATGTATGTATGTATGTATGTATGTAAGTTTATGTATGTACTTGTATGTATATACGATTTATGAAAAGGGCAAATTTAGCTAGTTCTCCGTAGACTGAAAAAACGATAAACAACCTTAATCGATTTTCAAATCTTATTGAATTCTCATCAGAGACGTCTGCATCAATTTGACTAATTCCAAAGAAATGAGATGCCAATCTGTTTATATATTAAACAATTTCAGTAGCTAAGAAAACTAGAATGTGTGTGTGTGTGTGTGTGTGTGTGTGTGTGTGTGTGTGTGTTGTGTGTGTGTGTGTGTGTATTCATCGGCGAGGAAAGTAGAAAACAATGACACTTGATATATATTTGCTCAGCATCAAGTCATCGAGATTCTTTCCGTAACGCCATCGATTTACAGAGACCCTCATCGTCATAAATGCGGTAAAACTAGTGATTGGCTAGTTTATATCATGCAACAAACGACACTTTTGGGCACAAATTACGATATAAAATTACATAAATGAATAAGAAAAAAAACTAGGGGAATGCTGTTCCATTAAATATTTGTCTATTTGAAATGTTATATTCGAGGACTGATATAGGTCCGGTGTTCAGTGATGTCTCCTTTTATTCCGGAAGCAAATTACATTTATAGCACTCAAATGATATCTTTTACCTTTTATCAGTTACCTGTTTCAGTCACTAAACCTGCTGCCATGCTGGGGCACCGCGTTGAAGAATTTTTAGTCGAATCGGTTCTATCGGTGTCTTTTGTGCTGGACCGCTGGAGGGGTGGGGGATGTACACAAACCCACCGCCACCGGGGGACAAACACAGACACAAATACACGCACACACACACACATACACACGCGCGCTCGCACACAGACATTTTTATATATATATATATATATATATATATATATATATATATATATATATATATATATATATATATATATATAATATACAAATTGAGATAGGGGTTGTAAGTGCAACCCTCCATGGGATAACATATACCCAATATACTGCTAGTAAAGCGCCCAACAAAGTTAATACATAAATGTTAAGAATTGCGATGCAATTAATTCATTTACTGTATTATATGGGCAAAGGTAAAATGTTTTACCACAAATTAATAATACAAAATAAGAAAATGGAGAAACACATCTTTGATTAAGATGTGGTTCTCCATTTTCTTATTTTGTATATATATATATATATATATATATATAATATATATATATATATATATATATATATATATATATCTGTGATATAATATGTGACAAATATTCAGTTGCAATAATAAAACTCCGAGTTTTTGATCTCGGGTCTGAAATTTGCTCCGGCATCTCGTCAGTTATTAAGACAATAAAAAAATGCATTTTTAGATTGCCTTAATAACCGACAAGATACTCGGGCAGATTACTGTTTCGAGTTTTGTTATGGCAGCCGAATAATTGTCACATTTTATATCACAAATAAATTCCTCTATTTACATAATATCGAGGTCTCATTCATTCTTTTATTATCATACCATTACTATTAATATATATATATATTAATAGAGACCGATAGAATAAGTACTGGGCTTACAAAAAGAATAAGTCCCGGGGTCGAGTTGCTCGACTAAAGGCGGTGCTCCAGCATGGCCGCAGTCAAATGACTGAAACAAAAAGAAAGAAAAAAAGAAAGAAAGAAAGAAAGAATATATATTTTTGATCTTTGACTTCTGGCCGAAATCAGATCGCCATGTTGATTCGCTAGCCTCTGCAAGCATTTTTTTCTCTCCTTCTTTCTGTGTTTCTTCTCTGTGTATCTTCCTGTTGAAGAGCGTAGGCTCGAAACGTTAAAGACTTGTTTTATTTATATTTCCTGGGCGCCATACTAATACAATTGTTTGTTTGTATTCCCCCTGCCTTCGTCCTTTGTTTATTTCCGTAAACCTGCCTTCGTCTTTTGTCTATTTTCATAAAGCTTCCCGTTATATATATATATATATATATATATATATATATATATATATACACACGATGGATTTCTTTCAGTTTCCGTCTATCAAGTCCACTCACAAGGCTTTGGATAGCTCGAAGCTATAGTCGAAGACAGCTTCCCAAGGAACCACCCATTGAGACTGAACCTAGAAACATGTGGTTGAGAAGTAAACTTCTTACCACCCAGCCACGCCTACGATAGTTTATCGATTCATTACAAAAGAATAATGGATTTCCTTTCCTGAATAACAAAAATATTTTGTATGCGTTTGAGTTTAGATTTGGTGAACTCGTATATCGTAGCTGTTTACTCTAAGGCTGATATTTCCTGCTTATTCTATAGTCATGAACCATGTTCAATAAGTTGTTTTCAGACTTTTAGAATATTCTTAGAATTACTGATCTATAATTAGAATCAATGTATGTATAATTGGAATTTGAATATAACGGGAACAGATTACGAACTTTAGAGCTAGGAGACTCGTTCTTTCTGTCACCCTATTCTAATTCCCCTTAATAATTCAATATCCGTATGATCGATGCAAATTAACCGCAAAATTTAATCGATCGTAAGTATTATCAAATTAAATTAACACCGGTTCAAAAAGTTTGATTCGCTAAGCTAGTCAGATTGATTGACTAATTATAATCATCGACGTTGTTTATCCCAATCGGCTTATTTCTGCCAAGCTTTGAATTCATCCTTCTATCCACCCACCCATCTATCTATCTATCTATCTATCTATTTATCTATCTATCTATCTATCTATCTATCTATCTATCTATCTATATATATATATATATATATATATATATATATATATATATATATATATATATATATATATATATTATATATATATATATATATATATATATATATGTATATGTATATATATATTTCTTGAAATTTCTCTCTCCAGCCCTGAGCTTGTCTGGACAAGTAATTAACTACCTCAGTCGTTTCCCTCTATGTCTCTCTGAATATCTACCGGACTTGAAAGTAGTTTTGTGACTTAGTCGCTGTTGTTAGCAGACGTTCATCTCTGGACAGCTTAATGAATGAAGTTACATATTTAGAATTATTATATACATAACTAGCAGCATCACCCGGCGTTGCTCGGGTTTGTTTCGACCCTTAGAATTGGAACTTTTGAAAAGTAAAAATTTTGCATTATGTAGCTTGTTATTCTCTTTAAGTGAACATTTTTCTGGTTGAAATACACCGAAAAATGGCGATACAGCAGTCAAAAAATTGTTAAAAATAGGGATTTTCATAGAAAAAAGCACCTTTCTGATGTAAATAGTTTATGGTGTTAAGATGGTCCGATTTGAATTTTTTATTCTACGAAAGAAAGAGCAAGCCTTCCTCTATCATACTCTCAATTTTGGTCAACTTGCACCGCAGGGTCTCGGAGGAGATAGTATTAGTTGAAGGCTACCAAACCTGTCATACACCGACAACTTCAGCTTTATATATAGAGAGATTCGTGAAGCTGCGATGCTTAGTGGTCAGAGTGTTGCTCTCACGATCGCCAGATTGTGGGTTCGATTTCCGGAACGAGAGGTCTGTTGCGTTGTATTCTTGAGCAAAACACTTCATTTCACGTTGTTCCAGTCCACTCAGCTGCAAATGGGCAACCATGCGAGAGAATAACCTTCCGATCAGCGGCAATGCTGGCCTGCTGGCCTAGCCAGCGGGGAGGTATCGTTTGAAAGCTCAAACAATGCAAACAGTCGATCACGTGACATACACATTTTAAAGTATTTTCTTGGGGACGGTCATATTTTTCTAGTTGAACACACGCACTGTATATTTGGTATTCACTTCAGCTTTATGACACATACCACATAAAGACAAAATAAGCAGAACAAGAAAAGACATGTGGGTTAGAGAGTCGCTAAGGAAGTCAAAGGGTGTGTGACGAAAGAGCTTTGACAAAGAAGCTAAAATAATAGTTCTTTCTACTAAAGGTACAAGGCCTGGAATTTGTGGGGAGGGGACTAGTCGATTACATCGACCCCACTGTTTCATTAGTACTTAATTTATCGACCCTGAAAGGATGAAAGGCAAAGTCGACCACGGCGGAATTTGAGCTCAGAACTTAGGGACGGGTGAAATACCGCTAAGCATTTCGTCCAGCATGCTAACGATTCTGCCAGCTCGCCGCCAGAGGAACTATAATAATAATAATAATAATAATAATAATAATAATAATAATAATAATAATAATAATAATAATAATAATAATAATAAAATGCCCTGATGCAGTACCAGGCAGTGGCTCTCATGGCTTCTGATCTTAACTGATTGGAAGTGTTATCATGTACATTGTTCTGTCTTGGTATAAAAGATGGGCTACAGCAAATATTCTGCTCAATACCACAGATTTGCTTGTCAGTTGTTTGACCTTAACCAGTTGAGCATGTCCGTTAGTGGCTGACGATATGTGCATCTCTGATCACGAGCAGAAGTAGTGGGGGAGCATCATAGCCATGTGTTGAGAGGGATTCTTTGGGGTTTGAATAGTTCACCTCTGGAAACATGGGTGGTTCTTTCAACATCCTTAAACAACCCTTATTCAGGGACCGTTTGAGCGGGATG
>NC_043007.1:74655088-74660088 GCF_006345805.1 Octopus sinensis | reverse complement strand
ACACAGACATGCAGGAAAAAATAGACACCTTTGATTTACAAAATTCTGATCTCAGCGTCTAATTATGTTTTCAGTGGTGTACAATTTACAATGTAATTATTCTTTTTCATTCCAGTGCCATTATATTAAACATTTACGAAGAGTAACCATGCCACGCACAAAAAATTCAGCAGAACTGTCAGATTTTCAAAGAGGTCGTATTGTTGGGCAATCTGAGGCTGGTCTTAGCTAGCGAAATATTGCTGAAAATCTTCAAATTCCTCTTGCTACTTTTAATAGAATTATAGTGCAATTCAAAAGCCAAGGAAAAGAATTAACAGATTCTCTTCCCGGCCGACCTGGGCCCTCGAAAAGGAAGCTTTGCTGTTTGAAGAGAATTGTGGAAAACGAACCCCGTTCGAAGGCTTCTGATATCGCAAAACAGCTAGAAGTTAGTCCAAGAACATGTGTTACATATCTGCATAAGCCTGAGTATTATGGACGAGCAGCTAGAAGAAACCTCTCCTTCAACCAATTAATATCATGAAAAGAAAGAAATGGGTTAAGGAGATGTAAGAAAAATCCAGTTCATTTTGGGAAAGAGTGATTTTCTCGGCTGAATCCGGATTGGCATTATTTTCAGACAGTGGACGTATTTGGGTCTGGAAGCTTCCCATTCAAGGATTTGATTTGAAACGACTCCAAGCAACTGTGAAACGTGGCGGTATCTCTGTAATGGTATGGGGAGCTGTCACCAGCAATGGTCGTTCTGAGCTGATCGAATGTGTTGAAGACACCTGCCCAAGGTGCTGCGCAGCGGGACAGAACCTGAATCCATCTGATTGCAAACTGACCTTTTTAACCACACATCTATGCCTGCGCCTAGTTGTATTATTAAATCTTCAGTTTCAAGTGAAATAACATTGTGATATTTCCACTGTTGATTGCGACGTAAATTATAGTGGCAAGATGCCTCATCCAGTTATAATTTCAGGAAAGTTCAGACCGGCACTACAAAGACGTCTTGCATTACACTCTTGAACTCGAAGATCCCTTATTTACTGCTTTACTTAGATAATGATATTGTTATTTATTTCGCAATAAATTTACGAATTTCCTGTTTCGAATTAGGCTCATACATTCATATTTTATCCAATCATAGTCACCTTCATATCGCTCTTGTTTACCGGTTGTTTCATTGTATTTCACTCGGCAACTAAGATTATCACATGACCCATCTCTGAAACCTAAAGACTAAAATATAGAAACAGGAAGACTTTTGTTTAAAATTTTTATAAAAGCGACTTACTATGAGCAAGTCTACTATTCACTAGCGATAGTGAACTTCTTTTTTATTTGCAGGCGTAATTGTGTAGTAAGAAGTTTGCTTCTCAACCGCATGGTTCCTGGTTCAGTCCCACTGCGTAGTTGGACATGTGTCTTCTACTATAGTCTCGAGATGACCAAAGACTTGTGAGTGGATTTGGTAGACTGAAACTGGAAGAAGCCCATCGTGCGTGTGTGTGTGTGTGCGTGTGTGTGTGTGTGTGTGTGTGTGTGTGTGTGTGTGTGTGTGTGTGTGTGTGTTTCTGTGTTTGGCTCCCACCACCACTTAACGACCGGTGTTGGTTTGTTTACGTGCCTGTAACTTAGCGGTTCTGTAAAACAGACCGATAGAATAAGTACCAGGCTTTAAAAAAATGTACTGGGGACGATTCATTCGACTAAAAATTCTTCAATGCAGTGCCCCAGCATTGCCGCAGTCTAATGACTGAAACAAGTAAAAGATGAAATATAAAAAGATACAAATATAAAAACAAAAAAGCAATACGTGATTAGAAAAAGCAGGCTAAGTAAGTACTGTTGCCAGTCCCAAGACTCCTAGGGCAAGTTACTGGGTTTTCGTGAAGTTTAATCCTTTAGCATTCAGACAGGCCATATCTGGTATTTGATATGTCTTTATGTTCAAACTGGCCAGACTGGCCTCTCATACCTACCCCACTATGTCGTTCTAATTATAAACAATCACATCATCGAAATCGCGAAGCTCCGAGACAATATATGATTAATTAAAAAAAACAATGTGAATAAATAAACATTACATTTGAAAGAAGAATCTAAATGGTAAAGGGTTAAGTGACCGCGTTGACAACATCACTCCTGAACGGGACGCCAGTCTCCGTCGCAAGTTTACTCTCTTACAACAGCGTGGCTTGAAGTAAACATGAAGGTGAAGTATTTTACTTAAGAAAGCAACGCAGCACCGCCCAGTCCAGCTATAGAAACCACAAAGCTACGCAACTACACGGAAGCAGAGAGAGAGAGCGAGAGAGCGAGAGAGGGGGGGAGACAGACAGACTGACAGACAGACAGACAGACAGACAGACAGACAGATAGACAGACAGACAGACAGACAGACAGACAGACAGACAGACAGACAGACAGAGTGAGACAGAGGTTAAAGGAAACCGTTAACTTACCCATTTGATACGAATTCCATGTTCGTCGTAATCCTCCAAATCACACATAAATACTTCTTCCATGGTGTTTACAGTTTATTTTTACATAGTCTCATATCTCTATCTACACTCGTTACTTCGTCTCGCTAACATTTCCAGATTAACGTCAATGAATTTAACACAGAACGTTTAAAAAGACGTATAAAATTATATCCATTAGATCTAGATAGAAGTCTAACCCTTGTCGTTTGTATTGGTCTCGTTGCTCATTTTCCCTTCCAGCCTCAAACTCCGAAACTTATTGATAACAAGTATTTATTGCTTCTATTTAAGATGTGAATGGAAGGTCAATGGAAGAGGCCGACAAATAGATTTCTTTTAATTACTTTTTCTGTGTAATTATCGCCATAGTGATACAGTCTTAACGTCACTTCATGAATGGCTATGTTCCACCGAGGAGTAATTTGTTTCATTGGGAATCGCTGTTTTTTAGCTGATAGCCATGATAGCTGGCTAAATTAAATGAAAGCATTATCTCTTGATTCACCGCTACACAATAACACTTATTGACTAACTGACTGTTTCATTGACGTTTCAATTTGTTTATACTGTTATCAAGTTCACCACCAAACACCAGTGTGTTTCGACTATCACTCTGAGTGTGTGTGTATGTGTGTGTGTGTGTGTGTGTGCGCGCGCGCACATACGTGCATAGGAGCACGTACCAATATCCACTCTCACCTTCATATACACATGTACACAGGAACACACACACACACACACACACACACACACACACACATTCACACAAATGACTAAGCTAACGAGGAAGCCCTTACCTAATGTTGAGAACTGCTAGTAATAGCTGCCAAATCTCCCTAAATACACCCAACCTACTGTTATAAATAAGGAAGGGTATCATTTGGTAGTCAAGTTGAATAAAAGAAAGATGTCAATCAATCAGTGATACATAAACGGCACAAACTTTTAAATACCGTAAATCCTCGAGTATAATCCGCATTTTCCCCAAAAAAATTTAAAGGTCAACATCCCTAGTGCGTACTATATACGAAGTTAAAAATGAAAATTATTTTCTAAGCAATGTCCGCGTCTCTATTTGCTGTCTGGCAATGTTTATTCAAACGTATGTTGTGATGTCGGGCGCGAAAATACCTTAAGCTAAGCCTGAAAGCAATGAAGTCATAAAAGAATCATCCATAACTTGCAATAAGCAACATTTATTATACGTTATTATTGTTATTTCTTTATTTTCTGCAAATAAAATGCACAAAAAAGCTACACGTTTGCATTATTTTATATATACAATAACAATAAAGGACGTTACCGTATACAATTTTTACAAACCAAGGACGTTATATAGACCTCCTTGATTCAAGTTAGAGAAGGGGTGTGTATTATACACAAGGTTTAGGTTTTTCAGAGATACAGCCCCCTAAAAATCCCCTGCGTATTATACTCAAGGGCGGACTATACTCGAGGATTTACGGTAAATTGCCTTTTCTGACTATAGAACAAGAACAGCAACATAAAGTAATACAATAAGTCGATAGTGCTCTGCCGAATCACTTGATGCATCAAGATTAAACTAAACAGAAGGTGAATGTACAAAATATGTGAAGAATAGCTTTCAAATTCCTAAGTCAGACCGAATCCACATTTTTCTACAAGTTCTCTTCCTACTGTTCTCGTCTTTTACACTAGGAAATTTATAAGGCCAACAGTTACACATAGGTTCTATTGTTTAAATTAGCATTCTTCAAAAATCAATTCTATTTCTTTGGCCGCTCGGTCCCTGACCAAAGAGCATCCCTCTTTCTTCCTTCTTTCTTCCGGGGTCAATGCGAGGGTCAACACAGCTCTTCCTCCTTTTAACATGTCTAAACTCACTTATTCTTTCTCTCTTTAGTAGTCGCCCACATATAAAGCTAACTACCATACAGAATGGATTATGGAGCTAAAACTAATTTGTGTACCATAACAACTCAAACAACTTGAAGTAATTGTAACTTATTTTGTAACGATAATAATAATGAAGAAAGGACCATTTCAACTAACAATAATTATGTTTCTTCTCTAATTCATTCGAGGCATATCATCGTTACACTTGATAGTTATAGATGGTGACGCCGATGTGCAAACATTTACATATATATAACATTACGCTTGACCCTTATAACTGGTGACCTCCAGTGTTTATAAACTGTTAAAATTGTATCTTACGCATGATCGTTATATATGTGTCGGTCTTTACAATTAAATCGACCGTAATTCCATAATAGCTTTATTCTGACTTAAATAAGAAGTAGATATACGAAGTATCCTTTGGCAATTTGATCCAGTGTCACATTCATTATTGATTCATCAATCGGCGAGACAGTTTTTATCTCTGTGGAATTTTTACTTCCGTGAATGAGAATCGTATATCATTGATGATTTCTTTAATAATTTTGCCAAATTCTTCAGCGCATTTTCAAGTTGTTCCTCTTCGATTACTATCGCAAAGAGTAGTAGCTTTCTTCAACCGAATACACGTCGTTGATT